>NW_007100061.1:32909-85165 GCF_000164805.1 Carlito syrichta | reverse complement strand
GGATGGGATTTTGAGTAATCATGTTTTCTAAGCTAAACAACCCACTATCACTGTGTAGTTTATAGCTGGTCTTGGAACTCAACCATAAGCATGAAAAATGGGTTGATCTCTAGAAGATTAAATGAAAATAAAACTAGTAGATTAATTTTTTAAAGAAAATACTGTAAGGGAAAACTCAGATTAATGATTGATTAAGAAGAAATAAAGGATTGAGAATATGATATGAAAAAAAATTCCAAAAGTTGAAAACTCTGGAACTAAAAGTAAAATAAAATTGGAGACATCTATAATGTTTTAAATCCACTATTAGATTGTGCAATAAGAAAGTGATAAGATCAACCTCACTTAACCTATTCAAAATAAATGAATAAACATGATGATTAATGCCTTGATTATTCTAAAAATATTCTTATGTGCTTGGAATTAAATATGCAATAAATTACATTTTTAATATTCCATCAAGTTGTTCTTAAATAAAAGTCAAGAGTTCTCTCATTGAAAATGTTCAATATTCAAGTATTGAATATTTCCATGAAAATTAGAAATATAAGGCATTGGCTGAATGAGGAGACTGAATGTTTGTGTTTCCCCAAATTCATATGTGGAAATCCTAACCACAAATGTGATGAAATTAGGAGGTGGGGCCTTTGGGAGAAATTAGGTTATATTTTTCTGCCATGTGAGGATACAATAACCAATAAGCAGCCATCTGCAACCCAGAACAAGGCCCTCACCAGAACCCAACCATCGCTGGCACAAGGACCTTAGATTTGACTTCCAGAACTGTGAGAAATAAAATTCTGTTGTCTACAAATCACCCAGTATAGTATTTGGTTATAAAAGCCTGAACTAAAATAGTGTTTATACAGAATTAGTATATGTTATAATTGACATAAATTAATAGTTGTATCACCAGAACTACAAAATCTTTTTAATTTAATACTATCACTAATCCATGTTTGTAATAGATTATAATGCCTTAGGTTCGACTTCCTCATTCAACTCATTCTAAGATTGTGGGTAGTTCATTTAATATCAGGGTGGGAAGAAAATTAATCTTTTCTACATGCTTCTACCACCTAAGTTCACCACTCTTATTCTAGTTTGAAAGAAGAGGAAGAAAACATGTAGCATCTACTATTAGGTGGATTATTTTATAAACATTTTACAGACGAGGAAATTGAATTGCAAAATGTAAACTGTTTCCAAAGTTGCACCAGAAGTCAGTAGAAGGTCTGATCTGATTCTGAAGCCCATGCTCTTCCATTACATAATTATGACTCTCCATAATACTGAGATGGATGTGGGGGATTGAGATAGAAAAGGGACGAGAACTGTGAATTCTATGACTTTTCCGCTGAATTTCTGGAACCAGTATAAGGAACAAATGTCTCAGTGAAAAAGATCACGGCGTTTCAAGTTAAGCAAAGTTAGAGTCTAGTTCTGCCACTGACAGAACTGGACAGGTTAAATGGGATAAGTAACTCAACACTTTCTAAAAGCTTTGTTTCCTAATCTGTAAAAATTAGTAATATCACTTCTCCAATCATAACATTGTTAAAAGGATTAAATATAAAGCACTTATCACTGTGCCTAGTGCTACTGTTTATTCACTAATTGTGAACTATTTCTCACTTTTATTTTGGGTGAATTGCATTTAAATCAATGTTGCCATAATTATGAATAAATTCCGGAAGGCAACATTTACGATAAGGTGGAAATTATTTGACATATAAGCAAAGGGAGAAAGTCAACTCCTTTTCCAGATTTTTCCTAAAATATACACAATTCTCTTAAAAGAAATTTAAGCTCTTACCATCTGTATTTATAGTTATAAACCAATGCCTAAAACATTATTGCATTTTTAGTAATGGTAGTCAAACTATGGTAAAGAACTAACACTAGGTGAAAGATTGAACTTCAATTTCTTGCTAACTTTGTATCTGTTAGACTTTAGATAAGCATTGGCACACAATGACTTCTTTTTTCCTTCAGAAGAAAGTCTCCAGTAGCTGGAATGCGCTTTGGGGCATAGTAAACCAATGGTCACATCATATATTAATCGTGCAGTAATCTACAACATGTATATTACATTTGTTAAGCTTTCTGGGAAAATGTCTGATTTTTCTGACTATACAGACAGAGGCTACGTCTCAGAGATTCAAAACCGTGATCCAAGGAGAAAATATCCTGGTCTAGTCTTTTCTTTGCCTTTGAACTTAATATCCTTCCTATACATTACCAAAATATCAGAAATATTTCTGTGATTGTAGTGTTAAAAACAAACCAACATGAAAATTTTCTAACCCTTTGATGTTTACCCCGAAAAGAATTGCAAGGAGTTTCAGTAACCTAAAGGAAGCCATGAATCACTGCTGTCTATTGATTTATTACTAGTTCTGGATTAGACAGAGGGTGATTAGATGCCTTCAGGTGTAAACTCAATGGCAGTATGCTAAGCAGATCAATTTAAAGCTAAAGTAAATTTAATAAGTAGAGACAAGATTTACAAAAGCATCAATAGAACACCTTCTCCTATGATTTCTGAAGAATGAGTTATGCAAAGATTTACAGAAATAATACTTCTTGTTTCTTGGCCTTAAATTATTTGGTTGTTTTATCTTTTTTTTCATAGAATTAAACTGGCAGACTTTTTTTTAACTGAATCTATAGATGTCACTATTTGGTTTTTATCTACTAAACTGATATATAGATTTTTCTTCAGAATTTTAATATCAAACATAGTTGAAAATTAGTAAAATTATGAAATACTATTTGATCAGTGATAATCTTCTGCTTTCTTCCCACATAAAGCATTTATCTTACATACATGATTATAAGTCTATTCGGGGGCTCAGTTCTTATTTATCCAACCAAGGATAAATTGGATCATATTGAACTTTTAGATCATATCAGCTAGATGCAACATATGTAAATAGGCATTTTGATTGGCTCTAGACACTGTAAATATATTAAGTTTTAGTAAAATGAAATAATTTCTTCTTGCCTCTTTGTTAATATCACCCATTGATGGAAATAGTTCTTTCTCAAAATATAATCAATGAATCACCTGGGATGGAATTACCTGGAAAGTGGCTGTTAAAAAAATAGATTCCTGAGTTCCACACCCGATCCAATGAGCCATTATGGGAAGCTAAGGGCATTCCAAAATCTGCATTTAAAACAAATTTGCTATGTTTTTCTTATGCATAATAAAGTCAGAATCATTGATATGAATGTTGTAGTCAGAGATTAAATGGTAGCTGCTATATAAAACTGTGAAGAGAGCCAACTAACCAATTCAAAAACTACTTTTCTTGTATATATCTAAAATGAAAATGGTAATAATAGTTTATGGACCTTGAAACAACTCAGCCACTCCCTTGTGTATAACTTTTTACAAGTTACTTAATCTTCCTAAATCTTCATTTCTCATATGTTAATAATATCTTCCTTCCAAGGATCTTGTCTCTCCTCCTTTACCTTATATATCTCTGTAATCCTACGTGTCTCAGTTTAAAAAAAAAAAAAAAAAAAGACAAATATTGACATAGTTCTCACTATCATTACATTTTACAAATAAGAAAACTGAAAGCTAAGAAATGTGAATTGTCTGAGGTCTTTCAACCAGGCGATCATGTATTCTGATTTATTTTGGTACATGATTTAGACTTTTCATTGTGGGTTTTTTTTTTATCAAATTCACCATAATCATTCTTTAAAAATTATAGTCACCCGGGCTCGGTGGCTCAGCCTGTAATCCTGTGCCTTTGGGAAGCTGAGGTGAGTGAATTGCCTGAGCCCGCGGGTTCTAGACCCGCCTGGGCAACTTGGCGAGACCTCATCTCTACAATAAATCAAAAAATCAGCCGGGCGTGGTAGCGCGCACCTGTAATTCTGGCTACTCGGAAGGCTGAGGCGAAGGATCGCCGGAGCTAAGTGGGTCGAGGCTGCGGTGGCCGGGAGCGGCCACTGCACTCCAGTCTGGGCGACCAAGTGAAACTCCAACTCAAAAAAAAAAAAAAAAAAATTATAGTCATTATATCTGTTATAATTCTTAACAGCAAAATGCACAAAACAAATAATAACTTATTGCATTATTGCCTTGAGTCACTTTGCTAAAGGGGATTTGTGATGTAAACAAACAAAAAATAATAGTGTTATTAAGTCTTGTATTAGTTTATCTCAGAAAAGTCTGATCTTTCTCACTAGACTACAGACTCATAAGGAGAACACACTTTCTGCTCTACAGACATTAACAACAGCACTTGGCATATAAACAGATTTCAGTAAATAGTTTTAAATGAATAAATGGATTTTTATTTTGCATCTTTTTATATTTCCATGTCTGTTCTGTTCTGGATAGACATAAATATAGTGTACCTGTGTAGCTATTTTGATCATCCATTTGTTTATTTGTACAAACATCTTGTAATCTATAATAAATGGCAATGCTTTCTAAGAAATTTCATGGAATTGATTCCTTAACAATCTATTTATTAAGCAGATAAGTAAGACTCCCCATTTAAGAGGCTTTGATAAATAACAAAATATTTCAAGAAATACATATAAAAATATATTACAAAAAACAAAACCCCTAAAAAAGTATATAGCAATAATGAAGACTGCCACTTGCGTTGGGTGCCTATTGTGTAGTCAGGCCTTGTGAGACACATTAATGACGAGTCTGGCTTTGCTTTTGAGTCTCAAAGAGAGTGACTTGCTAAAAATCACAAAGTGTTAAATCTATTAAATGTTTTCTACCCAAATGTGGAAATTCTTAGGAGAGCATCATTGGCACTTTGGGCAGGCCTAGTGCTTTAGGTAAGCAAGGAACTCTGGAGACAAGCTCATCAATTCTTTGTTATTTGTAGGTTCCTCTTCTTGAATCCTGAGATTGAATTGTGGACTCTTTTCACCTACTGATGGTTCTGATAGTCCAAACATCTCTTCTGTAGCTAATATCCAAGACTTGTAGGCTCATTTGCAAGCCTGTGACCATGTAAACAGGTTCCAATATGGTGACCTCTGACTGCAGAGTTCTTCAAGGGCCGATCGGCTACCAACTTCTCTAGGTGATTTCTTTGCTAGTGGAATGTGGTTAGCTTTCCAACTTTGGGGAACTTTGTTGTGCTGATAAGATAATTAGATACAATTAGATACACTTACCTTTTGTCTCTATCAACTCTGATTTCATAATAATCTGTTGATGTCTGAAATGATGTCTAGTATCCCAGACAACTGGGGCCCAAGCTAAGCATTAATCTTTAATTTGTAAGTGAAATTATGGAGGCATCATCTCAAAGTAATTGGAGTCACAGCATGGAGCTCAGGGGAGATCTGTTGTACTACGTCTTCATAATTTTCTAGTGATATTTATTCTTTTGGGGATACAGGATGCCTGATTCTGTTATAGTGACAGCACACAGTTAACCCATGGAATCAATCTTTCTTAAGAGCCATGAATGAATCCTGGACATGAAGGTATGTTCATCAGTCAAATATCTGTATATTATTGGGACACAATGCCAAATCCATGTCCACTTTGAAAACCTTGGTGAGTCCAGATTTAATAGTTTATTTTCTCCATCCTATAAGCTAGATATTTATAATGCTTATCCCAGGGTCATGAAAATACATAAGAATAAGCAACAAATCTCTTTGATCATATCTGATTCAACACAGAAACTAAAGCCATTAAGGATTAATCCATATCCAAAGAAGTTCTGGAAACCTTGAACTTTATTAAAAAAAACTATGTCTGCATTTTCCTGGAGCTATTTCTCAGAACTTTTGTGATAGACTTTCAAGAAATTCTTTTTTTTTAAGTTGCAGTCTCACTTTGTCACCCAGACTGGAGTGCAGTGGCATGGATCATGGTTCACCACAGCCTTGACCTCTTGGTCTCAGGGGATCCTTCTGCCTCAGTCTCCCCAGTAGGTGGGACAACAAGTGTGCACCACCATGCCCAGCTAATTTTCTGATTTTCTCTGGAGACAAGGTCTCACTATATTGCCTTGGTTGGTGTCTCGAAAAAGGAAATCTTATTTAGGATTCATTGATTTATTTTTGTTGTTGTATGAACTCAACTCTTGTGTTATAAAAAATTCAAGTCACTTTTTGGTACTATATGAAGTTCGGGTGATTATAAATCTATAGAAAAAATCTTACTATTTTTAGCTGCAGTGGAAAACCTATTTTAATGCCATCATTTATGGTAGAAATGGATCTCCTAAAAAATTATAATAAAATAATTATCTCACCTTTATTAATCAAAGGATATTTAAAAATAGCTGGAATCGTGAAGCTTCTAGAAAGTTCAGATCTTATACACAGAGAAATCTGCCTGACAGAAAAGCACACATTTTTAAAGAAAGAGTTCTAAAGAAATATTTAATACCTGAATCAATCTCTTATTAATTCAAACCCAAGGCCAAGGTGAGAGGATTCCCTAAGTCCAGGGGTTCGAGACAAGCCTGGGCAACATAGCAAGACCTCGTCTCTACATTAAATCAAAAAATTAGCCAAGCGTAGTAATGCGTGCCTGTAGTTCGCTACTTGGAAGGCTGATGCAGAGGGATCCCCTGAGTCCAGCAGGTGGAGACTATGGTGGCCGTGAGTGTGCCACTGCACTCCAGCCTGGGTGACAGAGTAAGGTTCCAACTCAAAAAAAAAGAAGTTTACTGAGCACTTTTTAAAAAGCAGATACTGAAAATAAAAATTAAGCACTGACTGACATCAATATATATTCATCCCTTGGTATCTTAAGGAGATAGTTCCAGGACGTGCACACCTTCCTCCATATATACCAAGATCAGAGATGCTAAGGACCCACAGGTAGACTGTTTAACCTACAGATATGAAAAGTTGACCCTCTATGTATACCAAAGTCCTACAGCTTGCAAATACTATATTTTCCACTGGTAGCTGATTGAATCTGCGATGCAAAATACCTGGGTAAGGAGGGTTTATCATAATTGCATGATGATCTATCAGTATACCACACATAGATGGAATTCTAAAACACTCTATAATACAACTGGTGTAATTTATTTATTTAAGAATTTTTTCCTTTTAGTTTTCCACCACACTGGCTACTTTTTTATTTTTATTTTTTGTAGAGATGATGTCTTACTATGTTGCCCAGACTGGTCTCAAGCTCCTGGGCTCAAGTGATCATCCCACCTCAGCCTCCCAAAATGCTAGGATTACAGGTATGATCCACCACACTCAGCTTTATTTAAGAATTTTTTTAATGTCTTATATATTTTTGAAATTGTAGTGTGTGCCAAGAATACAATGTAAGAGACAAAGAGAGTCACACATCCACATGCACCCGCAGTTCCTGCTTTCAGATTGTTTTCAGTGTAATGGGAAGAACAGAGAATAAATAAACAATTATTCTATTAGGCCATGTGACCAGTACTGTGAAAGAAGCACAAGATGGAAGAGCATCTAACCTATGCAAGATTCAGGCAAAACATCTGTAGGAAGTTATGTATGAACTGAATCCTAAAAGAGAGCAGAAATTCATTAAGGACGGAAGATAGAGTATACTATCCTAAACAGAGAGAACAAAATTTGCACAAAGATCTAAGAGAGAGAGTTGTGAACACACGAGTACCCTTAACTTCGTAGCTATATGATTAAGCAGAAAGAAGAAACAAACAGTGCAGATAGAAAGGATGACTTTTGTAAGCCATACTAAGGAGTGGTATTTTATGTCAAAGACCATGTAAATTTATTAAAGGCAGGGGAAGTTGGGCTTGATTATAGTTAGATAGTTATATACAAGAAAGATTACCTTTGAAGTAGGACAGAAAGATGATTAGAGAGAATTAAGGAGAAAGCAAGAAAACTAGGTAGATTGCAGTCACTAGTAGTAGAAACGAGATTATAAACTACGGGAATGACAATGAGGAAAAAGAGTAAAATGAATAGAAAGTTACCAAGAAAAGTAATTAACTTCTTTTGTCCATCAAAGAATAGACTAAGTTCAATAAATAAATAAAAGGTTAAGATTGGCACTCAAATTTCCAACCTAGGTACTCATTAGTATAGGAAACACTGGGACAAGAACAAGTCTTGGAAGGCATAGCTCTATTTTTGGCATTTTGTATTCTGTGGGACATCCAGGCAGAGATGACAGATAGTAGGCACTTGAACACAGGGAACGGCAATTATCATAATATTATACAAAACGTATCGGCAGTAGTTGGAAACTGTGGGGGGTGGGATTGGCAATAGTTGGAAACTGCGGGGGGGGACACACCTCATCAACAAGGGTACCTGCATAATGAACATTTGTATACCTAACCTTGAACTGCACACCATATCTTCAAAATTAAAAGTTAAAAAAAAATTCTGAGCTGGAAATAATAATGATGACAACTAATGTTTGCCATTTTTGTATAATAATACAAAATAGTGCAATAACATAAACATATTTATTTAAAATCTTTACTGAAAATGTATTATTTTTCCATCTAATAGATTGAAATCTATCTAGTAGATAATTGCAATCTAGGAGATTACAATGAACAGAGGTACAAGTAAATTAAGTTTCTAAGATTGAACAGACACTAAATGGCACAAGGTTGGTCAAGCAAGATTTTACTCTAGTCTTTAGTGAACAGTTAGAATGGAGTGGAGAAAAAAAAAAGTGGGTTCTGGTTCAAGGTGGCTGACCAGAAGCAGCTAGTTAAGTAGCTCTCTCAAGGAGAAGGTCCAAAATAGCAAGTAAATATTAGCTTTTCAGGGGATTGTCTGGAAGATCACTGTGAAGTTCATCAGATAAGTGTCTGGAACCACTGACAACAGAGGAGAATGAGGCTAGGCAGACTTCAGGACGAGCCCCAGTGTAAAACTGGAAGAGGACTCCACATGAAGGGAAGAAGTGAATGTCTGAGAGATCCTCTTAGACTCTACACATATGCCATGAAACACTGCACCCTAGTCACTGGAAAGCCCTGTTTATTCCCTTACTCCATTCAAATGCAATAAGCAACTCAGAATCTAAACAGAGGCACCACTCAAGCTCATGTGGAAACCAGTGAGCTCTTGCTCTCTTAGAAGTCTGGCACCAGCTGCTGCTGTCCTGCCAAAGGAGCCCAGGAACTCTTGCACAGCCCCTGGATGAATGCCATAGCTGCAGATTGTGTCACATGAGTGCCCCCCGCCTTGTTCCTCACCAAGAGCATCTCACCTGCTTCAGAGACAGCACCTCACTGCACCTACCCTGCTTCTGCCTGAAGGCTGCAGGCTTGGCTTGACTTCAAGAGGTTGCCAGTTTACAGAAGCAGTGAATAGGGGTCCCACAGTTCTGTACCAGCACCACTGTTTTCACCTCAGTCACACATGGGCTAGAGAAGTTGAAGTGGTCATTCTAAGAATGAACCAAAATGAACTTCTGGAACTGTAGAATTTAATTCAGGATTTTCAAAACATTGTTGCAAGCCTTAACAAGAGAATAGACCAAGCAGGGGAAAGAATTTCAGAGCCTGAAACTGATCTTTCGAATCATCTCAGTCAGATATAAATTGTAAAAAAAATCAAAGAATTAAAAAGATGAATGGAGTCTTTGAGAATATGATATTGTGTAAAGAGACCAAACCCATGTCTGACCAGCATTCCTGAGAGACAAGGAGAAAAGAGGGGAAATCTGGGAAAAGATCTTCAAAGCATAATCCAAGAAAACGTCCCCTATTTTGTCAGAACAGTCAACACACAAATACAAAAAAATTAGAAAACTCCTGTGAGATCCTATTCATTACAACCAATCATCAGGAAGGCACACAGTCATCATACTATCCAAAGTCAATGCAAAAGAAAATCTTAAAGGCAGCTATGAAGAAGGGACAGACCATATACCAAGAGAGATTCATCGGAATAACAATGGACCTCTCAGCAGAAACCTTACAAGGCAGATAAACAAAGGAGAAATAAAGTCTTTTCTAGGCAAGCAAGTGCTAAGAGAATTCACTACCTCCAGGCCAACCCTATAAGAGATGCTTAAGGGGGTTCTAAACATGTAAACAAAAGAATGATACTGCCCAAAATAAAAGCATATGTAAGCATATAGCTTACAGACCATACAAATCAACCACAAAACCGAGAACACAAACCATCTTTTTTCTTCTTCTTTTTTTTTTTTTTCTTTTTTGAGTCAGAGTCTCACTCTGTCATCCAGGCTAGAGTACAGTGGTGTGCTCACAACCACCACAGCCTCAACTTGCTTGGCTCAGATAATCCTTCCACCTCAGCCTTCCAAGTAGCTGGAACTACAGGCATGCGCCACCAAGTCCAGCTATGTTTTGATTTATTGTAGAGATGAGATCTCACCAAGTTGCCCAGGCTGTTATCAAACCCGTGGGCTCAGGTAATACTCTCACCTTGGCCTCCCAAAGTGTTGGGATTATAGGCGTGAGCCAACACGTCAGGCCACAAAACATCTTTTTTACAATGCTAGATAGGAACAAATTCTCACTTATCAGTAGTTACCATGAATGTCAATGAGCTAAATGTCTAACTTAAAAGGCACAGAGTGGCAAATTGCATTTTTTAAATTCTAAAGATGTGGGTGCAATTCAGGGTTAGGTATACAAACATTGATTATGCAGGTACCCTTGTTGTTGAAGCCCCTCCCTCCCCTAGCAGTTTCCCTCATCTGCCAAGCCCACCCCCCTTCCCCTGACAGTTTCCCGCCACTGCCAAAGGCTTTCTTATAGTATTATAATTGTTCAAGGTCTGCTTATGAGTGAGAACATATGGTACTCTCTTCTTTTGTTTCTGTGATAGATCACTGAGTATGATCCACTCAAAATTCATCCAAGTTTCTACAAAGTCCTTATGTTTGTCCTTCTTTATGGCTGCATAATATTCCATTGTGTGTATGTACCACATTTTTTTTTATCCAGTCCAGCTTCGATGGGCAACATGGCTGGTTCCATGTTTTTGCTATTGTGAATAGAGCTGCAACAAACATATGTGTGCAGGTATCTTTTTTGTAGAATTATTTGAGTTCCTTCAGGTATATTCCCAATAGGGAAATTGCTGGATCATTTGGAAGGTCAATTTCTAGTTCTTTCAGAAATCATCACACTGTCTTCCAAAGAGGTTGTACTAGTTTGCATTCCCACCAGTAGAGTAGAAGCGTTCCTTTTTCTTGGCATCCTCACCAGCATCTGTTGTGTTTGTTTTATTAATGATGGCCATTCTTACTAGGGTTAGATGATATCTCGGTGTGGTTTTGATTTGCATTTCTTTGATGATGAGTAAGGCTGAGTACTTTTTCATGTGTCTGTTGGCTGCCCATATATCTTCTTTGAGAAGTGTCTATTCATGTCTTTTGCCCACTTTTCAATGGGACTGTTTGTTTTTTTTCCTTGCAGCGCGTTTGAGTTCCATGTAGATCCTAGATGTTAGGCCTTTGTCAGATACAGTTGGCAAATATTTTTTCCCATTCTGTGAGCTATCTCCCTGCTCTTTTGATGGTTTCTTTTGCTTTGCAGAAGCTCGTTAGTTTGATAAGTTCCCACTTGTCTATCTTAATTTTTAAGGTATGGGCATTTGGGTTCTGAATAGCAATTGGTTGCCAATTCCAATTTCTATAAGGGTGTCTCCTGCGTTTTCTAAGATTCTTATAGTTTGAGGTTTTATGTTTAGGTCTTTGATTCATTTAGAGTTAATTTTTGTGTATAGGGATAGGTAGGGGTCCTGTTTTCATCTTCTGTTGTGATCAGTCAGTTTTCCCAGCACCATTTACTAAATAGATTCTCCTCTCCCCAGTGGTTGTTGTTGGAGGCTTTGTCAAAGATGAGTTGGTTAAGAAATTAAGACTTTGCTTCCAGAATCTCTATCCTGTTCCATTGGTCTATGTGCCTGTTCTTGTACCAAATCCAGGCTGTTTTGATTACTGTAGCCTTATAGTAAAGTTTGAAGTCTGGAAGTGTAATACCTCGTGCTTTGTTTCTTTTGCTAAAGATTGTTTTGGTTATTCGTGGTCGTTTATGTTTCCATATGAATTTCTGTATTGTCATTTCCAGGTCTGAGAAGAATAATGTTGGTAACTTGATGGGTATTGCATTGAATCTATAGATTGCCTTTGGTAGGATAGACATCTTAACAGTGTTGATTCTTCCTATCCATGAGCATGGAATATTTTTGCATTTGTTTGTGTCTTTTTGGACTTCTTTGAGCGGTGTTTTGTAGTTCTCATTGTAAAGGTCTTTCTCTTCTCTGATTAGAAAGATGCCAAGGTATTTCCTTTTTTCTCCTGTGGCTATTGTGAATAGGATTGTACTTTTTATTTGTTTATTGTTGGTGTATAAGAATGCAACTGTTGATGAGTGTAGTGGCTCATGCCTATAATCCCAGCACTTTGGGAGGTCAAAATAAGAGGATTGCCAGAGCCCACAGGTTTGAGACCAGCCTGGGCAACTTGGAGAGACCTCATCTCTACAATAAATCAAAAAAAGTTAGCTGGGCATAATGGTGCATGCCTGTAGTTCCAGCTACTTGGAAGGCTGAGGTGGAAGGATTGCCTGAGCCCAGCAGGTTGAGGCTACAATGGTTGTACTCCACTCTGCCTGGGTGACAGAGATTCCAACTCAAAAAAAAAAAAAAAAGTATGCAACTGTCTTTTTGCATGTTTATTATATACCCCAAGACTTTGCCAAAGTCTTTTATCAGTTTGAGGAGGTTTTGTTTTTGACAGATTCTCTTGGATTTTCAAGGTATAAGAGCATGTTGTCCACAAAGAGAAATAACTTAACTTCCTCTTTTCCTCTTTGGATACCTAGCTAGGACTTCCAACAGTATGTTGAACAGGAGGGGTAAGAGTGGGACACTAATTCCTGATCAAATCTCCAAAAGCAAATGCCATAAAATATAAGATAGATAAGTGAACCTACCTCATCAAACTGAAAAGTTTCTGCAAAGTAAAGGAAACCATCAAGAGAGTGGCAAGGAAGCTCACAGAATGGGAAAAAAATATTTGCCAACTGTAAATCTGACAAAGGTCTAACATTCAGGATCTACAAGGAACTCAAACTTGCCAAAAGAAAAAAAATGACTCTATTAAAAAGTGGGCAAAATTTATGAATAGACACTTCTCAGAAGAAGACATATGAGCAGCCAATACATACAAGAAAAAATGCTCAGCTTCATTAATCATCAAAGAAAGCAAATTAAAACCACATTGAGATACTACCTAACTCCAGTCAGGATGACCATCATCAATAACTCAAAAAACAACAGATGCTAGAAAGGATGTGGAGAAAGGAGACCACTTCTACACTGTTGATGGGAGTATAAACTAGTACAACCTCTGTGGAAAACAGTGTGACTATTCCTAAAAGATCTATAAGGTTTTTAGACTTTATTACCCAATCCCCCTTCTGGGACTATATCCAGAGGAACTCAAATAACTCTATAAAAAAGATATCTGTGTATGCATGTTTATTGCAGCATTATTCATAATAGCAAAAACATGGAACCAACTGTGCTGCCCATCGAAAGTGGACTGGGTAAAGAAAATGTGGTACATATACACAATGGAATATTATGCAGTCATAAAGAAATACAAAATTATGGACTTCACAGAAACTTGGATGGATTTAGAGTCTATAATATTCAGTGATTTTTCACAGAAACAAAGATCTGAGTACTAAATGTATTCACTCATAAGCGGACCCTGAACATTGACCAGAATACTATAAGAAAGGGATTGACAGTAGTGGGACACTGCCGGGGGCGGGAAGCACATAGTATCAATAAGGGTATCCAAAGTTTACCAGCACAATGACCACTTATGTACCTAACCCTGAATTGTACCCCACACCTTTAAAATAATAATAAAAAAGAAAAACATAAAAATAATTTCTCTAGACAAGTACTTGATTTTCTCTCCTTAGATAATGACCACTGTAATTTTATTGTCATTTTAAAAGTTGAAAACTGTTCAGCAATATGTTAAATTTCAATATTTATAATGTGTTTCACTTAAAATAAAATATTTTGAAATGAGTGATGTCGGGAGCCACAACTCCTAACAGAAGGCAAAGTAAGGGTTACCTGAAAATGAGAAAAACACTGGCTGGGAGCAAGGCCCCAGCTAAAGCGTCCGTGCTGGAGGCAAAGCCCCATGGATCCCATTGATGGGCCCCTTTGATCTCTAGGAGTGTGTGCATAAGACAGAAAGTACCCCTTTCTGATGAAGCATTAACTAATAAGCGAGGACGATGTATTGGTGAAACTGAAGCTTGAGACATGAATAAGGAACAAAGCAAAAGCACATCCATTAGAGACACTAGAGAATGTTTAGTTACCTTCGTTTCCATGAAAAGCAAAACCATTGTGCATAAAGAAAATAAAAGAACTTTCCCATTCTTTCTTTTTAATGGTCAACAGACCGTATACTAAAATAACACCTTAGATGGGTAAGACGGAGGAAGAAGTTTGTGAGACCTGAGACAAGTCAATTCTGAGGGCAGCTGCTTTTAAACATAATTTAAGAAAATATAGACATAGTAGATATAAGTTTATAAGGGTAAAATGATTTAGTAGTATAAGTATAATAATATAAGAAAGAATAGTTAAGTAGATAAAAATAGGAAGATGATTAAAAATAATTAGATAAAAAATAATTAAATAGAAAATAAATATAGGATATGAGTAGTCAAGTATAATTCATATAAAGATTACTAAATATGATTAGATTATGATTCATATAAGCAAAATAAGAATAAAGATAGATACATAATAGGAAAGTTCATAGGAAATAATTAGGAAATAATAAAATTAGTTATAAACGTAAACACCAATATATTGCTGCTAAGTTACATGTAAGAATTTAGTTAGAAATATGATATAAAAGGGAAAAGGGTTAAAAGGTTATAGTTAATAATTTTTAACAAAAGTTGTTTCGTTCCTGTCTGTTGGTTTTAACATAATGGAAACAAAAAAAGAATAGGAAGAAACAAATAAATCATTGTAAAGCGTTTGATTGTGAAGGAGAACATAATGTAAGCATTTGTGGGCATATGTGTGAGGGGGTTGAGGGTTGAAAATGCCTTATATAAACATGTGAAAATTGAATAAACTTTGGAAGAGTCCTGAACTTGACCCAGGAAGTTTACTTATGTCTTCTTCCTTCGCCGCGTCTGATTCTCTCACCTCAGGCCCTAACCCTTTTGTTGGAGCTGGACTCTAACAGAGTGATAAAAAACTCAATCTCATTTACAATACACACACACACACACACACACACACACACACACACACACACAATCCTGGGAATACATCTATCAAGGAAGTGAAAGAACTCTACAACAAGAGCTAAAACCCATTGCTAAAAGAAAAGAAAGATGACACAAACAAGTGAGAAAACATTCCGTATACATATATACATGGATTAGAAGAATCATTGTAATGAAAATACCCATACTTTCAAAGCAATCTACATATTCAGCATAATTCCTATCAATCTACCAGCTTCATTTTTCATGGATCTAAAAATAGAATACTTAAATTCATATGGAAGCAAAAAGAGCCAAAATAAGCAAAGCAACCCTAAGCAATGAGAACAGGCATGTAAGCATCACATTACAGAACTTTAAACTTTACTACAAGACTACATACAGTAAACAAACAGCATAGTACTGATAAAGTGGACAAAAATAAACAGTGGGAGAATGCTATTTAATAAATAATGCTGGCAAAACTAGCTAACCACAAGCAGAAGAATAAAGCTGAACCCCTTTCTCTCACAATATACAAAAATTAACTCAAGATCGACTAGAGACTTAAGTATAGGACCTGAAACTATAAAAATTTTTGAAGAATGCCTAAGAAATACTCTTTGGGGCATCATCCAAAGCAATAAACTCATGACCAAGTCCTCAAAAGCAAATGCAGCAAAAACAAAAATTTTCAAGAGGGACTTAATTAAGCTAAAGAGCTTCTGCACAGAAAAAGAAACTATCAACAAAATAAAGAGACAACCTACAGAATGAGAGAAAACATTTGTAAACTATGCTTCCAAAAAGGGCTAATATCCAAAAATCCATAAGGAACTTAAAGGAATGGACAGGGAAACATAAAATAACCCCATTAAAAAGTGGAATGCTGGACTCAGTGACTCAGCCTATAATCCCAGTGCTTTGGGAGGCTGAGGTGAGTGGATTGCCTGAGTCTGTGCATTCAAGACCCACCTGGGCAACTTGGTGAGACCTCGTCTCTACAATAAACCAAAAATTAACTGGACATGGTAGCGTGCGCCTGTAGTTCCAGCTACTTGGAAGGCTGAGACAAAAGGATCGCTGGAGCCCAGCACTCTAGTCTAACAGAGTGAGACTCCAACTCAAAAAAAAAAAAGGGCGGGGGGGAAAGATACATTCTCAAAAGAAGACATACAAGTGATCAATAAACATATGAGAGAATGTTCAACATCATTAATCATTAGAGAAATGCAAATAAAACCACAAGGAGATACCATCTCACACCAATCAGAATAGCTATTATTAATAAGTCAAAAACAACAGATGTTGGTGAGGTTGTGAAGAAAAGGGGACACTCATGCCCTGTTGGTGAGGATATAAGCTAGTTCCACCCCCATGTAAAGCAGTTTGCAGATTTCTCAAGGAATTAAAAATAGATTTATCACTTGGCCCAGCAATTCTATTACTGAGTGTATACCCAAAGGAGCATAAATTATTCTACCAGAAAGACACTTGCCCTCATATGCTTATAGCAGCAATAGCAAAATCATGAAACCAACCTTGGTGCCCATCAATGGTGAATTGGATAAAGAAAATGTAGTATATATATACCATGGAATACTATGTAGCCATAAAGAAAAATTAAATCATGTCCCTTCCAGCAAAATGAATGCAACTGGAGGCCATTATTCTAAGAGAATTAACACAGAAACATGAAACTGAATACCACATGTTCTCACTTATACGTGGAAGCTAAACACTGGATGCACAAGAGCATAAGGACAGCAACAATAGGCATTGGGTATTCTTAAAGTGGAGAGAAAAGGAGGTGGATAAGGGCTGAAAAACACACACATGTGACACCATGATCAGAACTTGGCTGATGGGCTCATTAGAACCCAAATCTCAACATCAAGCAGTGTACCCATGTCACAAACCTGCACAAGCTTATATCTATAATAATTTTAATTGGAAAAATTACTGTATGCTAAAACATGAATGAAAGGTAAAGAACTAGAAGCAATGAGTATCAGTAATTAATTTCTAACACTAATAGCCTGGCCTCACTAACCATTAAAGTTGAAATGAGATAACACTAACCTTTTTATTGTTTGCTGATTTTTCAAATTTACTTTCTTTTGGAACAATCTCAAATTTACAGAAAAGCTGCACAACAACGATTTCTCCCCTTGAGTCACTTAAGAAGTTGCCAATCTATCACACTCTAAAAATAAAGTCATTCTCCTTTATAACCATAAAATAACCACCAAAATCAGGAAACAAGCATTGATGAAGTGCTCCCTCTAATGCTCAAACCCCATTCAAGTTTTAACAAATGCCCCAATAATATTTAAAGCAAAAACATTCAGTCCAAGATCACATGCATTTAGTTATCAATTCTCTTTAGTCTCCTTCAATGTAAAGCAATTTGTCTTTCTTTGGCTTTCAAGGACTTGACACTTTTGCAAATTACAGGCTAGTTACTTGGTAGAATGTTCCTCAGTTTATCTGCTATTTCCTCATGATTAAATTCAGGCTATGCATCTTGGGCAAGAATATCACAGAAGTGATGATGTGTTCTCATTGCGTCTGCCAGGTGGCACATGATTTCAAGTTTTCCCATCACTGGTGATGTTAACTTTAATCTCTCAATTAAGGTGATGTCTGCCTAGTTTAGCCACTATGATGTTACTCCTTTTTTCTTTTTATTCAATCAGTGTTTTATGAGGAAGTATTTTGAGACAATGTGAATATCCCATTCACGAGCAAATGCACTTATTTATATCAATATAAACTCATGGATTTCTATTTTATTCAGCTGGTTATGATCATCATTTATTTTGATTCTCAAATTATGTAAAAATTGGCCATTGGGCCCCATGAGGCTGACCTCTCTATCTTTTGGCATTCCCCCACCATTTTTTGAGCAATTCTTTCTTTCTAACAAAACAAAATCTCCAGGTTCGTCTTGTAACTTTCTTTGCCCCAGTCCTGAAAGTAGACTTTTTCCAAGAAGCTCTACTTCCTTTTAATGAGTTGTGTGTAGAAACCAGATTCTAGCACTCTTTCTACATGGTGTTGCTGCGCAGCTCCTTAGATTTTTACTTCCTGTCCCAGACTATATCTCTTTCTTGGATAATTGATGGAAGAACTTTTACCAGCTTCAGAGAAAATACCCTGCCCATTCACAGGCCTTTCTTTATGGACAATTTATCCAACATCAGTACTTTCTGCATCGATCAAATTTATGTAACACTGGGTACTGGACATTACCCAAAGTCCATCCTTCTCACTAGTGTTCCTCATGCCAGGTGCACCTGATGATGATTCCTTATCCTATCTAAGGCATCTATCTAGATTACTTATCTCTTGCCTTAACCTCTTGAATGAGAATGCCTGCAACTCCCTGCAAAATCAGGCAACAGTTTGCAATCCTGGGTATCTAAATTATTCAGGACCAAAAAAAAAAAAAAGTTTTCATCTCCTCCCACCAAATAAACAAACACAAAGAACTCAATTCAGAGATGATAATCTGTTCCAGCAATATAGAACAATTTTTATTACCAATAGAACACTTAGCTTCTCAGTCTAAAAAAAAATCAGATTTGGGTTAATAGTGTTCTGTTCTCCAAAAGAACAATAGGTGAATGCTTGCTTTAGATTTAGTAAAAAGGTCCAATTAAATATTTTTCTCCAGACAAAGAAACATTTTATTCTGCACATAGAGAAAGAAAACTGCTTGCAGTTTTGAAATAACAGGATTTCTGTTCTCTATTTTTTAGGTTCTCAAAACTCTTAGGGCTAAATATCTCAGTCAAGATACCCCACAACACTTTTATGAACTTCAATCATGAAAGAAAGGCACAATAGTGGACAATATCTAGTATGTATTGAGGATGAGTTGAATCTTTTTTAATGTGGGAGAGAATTAAGCATACCTAAGCGTTGAAAGGAAGAGTCCACAGTATGGGAGTGGCTGGTGACACAGAGAAGGAGGTGCAGTTGATGAAACAGGTTCCTGCAGAGATGAGAGTTGTGGGACCCAGAGAGCAGATGGAGAGCTGGTCTTGATCAATATGAAAAAGTCTCCTGAAAAAAGAAGGAAGAACGTAAAGAGAATGAGAGTAGATATAACAATGCCTATAAAGATGACTAAAGGTAGATGACTAAAGTTAAATGACTAAAGGTTGAAATGTTAATGCTTGATGGCCCCCAGATTTTGTAAGGTTGGAGGCAGGATTGAAGTACTAAGGAAGAGTAGTAAAGGTTTAAAATTGCTATGTGAAGTAAAAAGAGGTAATCTAGACCTAGGCCATATACAAGGTATACAAGGTGAAGATAAGGCCCATCCAAGGTTAGAGACTACACATTTGTAGAGTGAAAATCTGCTTGGTTTATAATTTTCTTGGGCTAAAACACAGGTATTAAAAACTTTAAACAGTTTATTCCAGAGCCTGAGTGTTTCAGAGTAGGTACAGTCTTGGATAAGAGTGGCTGAAACACTGGACTTGGATAAATGTATAGGATGACAGATTGGCTAAAAATGCAGTGAGTTATCTAGGACCTGGAAATACCAGTGAAAGAAAGCAGAATAATGGAGTGAGACAGTATAAAGGAGTAAGACAGTAGAGATTAGAGATATAGAGATATATTCAGAGATATAGAGGTTATGGCTAACTACCACAGCCATGATGGAAGCAGAAGAAATTGATCAGGAATTAAAGTTACTAGTATTGAGGAAGTCAAGAAACTCTGATGCAAAGAGGTTTGATGGGCTATTCACTTGGACCAAGAGATGGTAAAACTTGGGATGAAGTGAAAGGCTGCGAGCCAGGGTAAAATGTTTGTACATTTGAGGTGACCAAGAAGCCAATATTATATGAGTAAATATATACAAGGGACAAAATATGCCATAGCCAAGTGGCATAAACTTCAATGAAGGAGTGATTTTTAAGAGCATGGAAGAGAAATTACTTATAAACAGCACTGTGGAGTCAGGATAATATTGAGGATGTGACTATAAAGATATTTAGGAGAAGCTGTGCCCTTCAGAAGGGCTCAGTTCCAAAAAGGCAAGAACTCAACTGAAGAGATTATGGGTATGCAGGTTATGTTTTTGTCACCGATTGAGTTTTCCAAAAGCGGTGGTATGAAAGACTGTAAGGGAAGAAATCATCAAAAAGGTAGTTCCAGAGAAAGCAAGCACAGAAAATGGAGAGGAAATCCTGAAAAGGTGAATAGATGAGCAAAGAAAGCTATGTTTTGGATAGTCTTCCACAGTAACAGAATGGCAGGGATATGAAAGAAAGAGAGATTCCCTAGCCTCAAGGTTTTAAATGTAATTTGGGTATAATATTTTCCCAGTAATGATATAAGCTGAGGCACCCGGTACTATCTGAAGTTTCATCAAATGAGTGTGGTGAGTCTCTGTTCAGATCATCCAAGCAATCCCTAAAGTTTTGAAATGGAAAAAGCTCTGGAGCCCCTGAACTTGACAGCCCATGGGGATTTTGTGTGGTATGTAACTTGCCCTTTAGTGATAAACTGCAGTTATGGCTCTGCCCCTACTTCCATCTCCAGGCCACTATTAATCTTTTGGGGAGCTATACATTGGGTGAGAGAAGATTGGGAGTCCATTCCAAAATGATTGGGTGATTAAAAAACAATACCTC
Source organism: Carlito syrichta (assembly GCF_000164805.1). Classification (NCBI taxonomy): domain Eukaryota; kingdom Metazoa; phylum Chordata; class Mammalia; order Primates; family Tarsiidae; genus Carlito; species Carlito syrichta. Next base: position 64,275 of record NW_007100061.1, on the reverse strand, counting down.
TGACAGTAGTAGCTACAGTTTCAGCTGTAAGGCACTGGTCAAGTAATCCTTTCTCTTCAAGACTTTTTCCTTCATTTTCAAATTACTGGGGGTGGGTCACCAAAAAACTTATTTTTTGGAGGGTGGGCCCCTTGTAGTACAGGCTTCCCCTGCTAGGTAAGTTTCTAGGAACCCACTGGCATCAGTGTACCCCCTAGCATTGCTGTGAGAGGCTGTGTTCGGTTTCAGTGAATTTTTTTGTGGAGATTGTTTCAACGCGTTTGCCCATTTCATGATGCATGATTTACGAGCACACCTGCCCACACCACATTGAGTAAATTCGGCAGTTTTTGACCAAAAATGACATGACTCCCATGCCCTACTCTCCCTATTCACTCAATCTTGCCCCAAGTGACATTTTTCGTGTTTGTTTTTCCAGATTAAAAAAGTCCTCAAAGGGAAACGTTTTGCTGATATGGAAGAGATGAAACAAAACACAGAAGAAGCACTATCAAGCACCAAAATTGATGAATTCAAAAACTGTTTTGAGCAGTGGAAAAAGTGTCTCAACAGGTGTATTGCATCAAACAGAGAGTACTTTGAAGGTGACTGAAGTTTAAATACAAAACAATACATAGTTTTTAAGAAATAAATTCCAGGGTTTTGGTGGGGAAGGGCCTTGTCTCTTGTTCTGCTTATATATTTTGTAAGCATAATGTGAACAGAAATGGAATTTTTTGTTTTGTTTTTTGTAAGGCTCAATGTTTGGCCTGGCTAATGGGCAATTAAGCCAAAAGTAAGGTAGCAAACATTTCACCCTAACTTTGCTTTAATTGGATTTGATTTATCACAGGATTTCAAATGATTTACAGAATCACTGAGAGGGTTAAAGAAACAGACTCTAATTTGAGCTTCTAGGAATAATTCCCAAATAACATTGAGGAATAGGACCAACATGAAAACTTCTGCCTCTGTTACAATTAGAAGCTGTCTGCAAAATTTGAATGTTCCCACAACGGTCACCGACTCCACAGCTACGCTTGCTTTGCCAGATTTGTCCCAGGTTCTTGACCACTCTTGAATCAAATGTCATGAAAGTACATCTAAGTGGGAGATTGCAAGTCACATGCCATTCCTTAGCATTGAGGAAATTCTTACTTTCCAGCATCTGCAGTACAAGAAGCACTGAAATGGATATTGAATGGGCCAATGTTCTACCCATATTCTACCACAATGTTCTACCCATATTCTGGTAATAAGACTGACAGTTTCTGTATCCGGAGATGTTGCTTCTTTGACTAATGGCTGCCAGAGATTACTTACTACTCTCCATTCTTATTGGGTGATTTCCTGAGTTCTAACATGCCTTTCAAATTGGAATGGGAAAGGAAAAGTTCAAATTTCTTACTGTAGCTCAACAGTTTTTATTTATGTAGGTAAGAAATATGAGAAGGAAATCCATCATTTACCTTTGACTCCTAATCTTAGGTAACAGTAAATGGGTTAGAGAGCTGATTTTTGAGCCTAAAGGACCAACTACAAAATTTCTAGCATCTGAAAACTGACAGTCATGAATCCTGGTTGAAACAGACAATGAAACTGCATTTTCCTCAAACAGGCAAGAAATAGAAATCAGGTCACAGGCTTGGAAGTGTTATGCCTTCCAAAACCATTTATTTTTCATATAATTCTGGTTTTAATTTGAGTGTACTTAGTTTCAGGTTCAAAGTCAAAACAGTACAAATAATTGAAACTAAAGGAATACAAAAGTAACAACTTCAACACACGCATAGGAAGAGGCTCTACATTGTATTGTTTCTGGATCTTGAAGCAGGAATTTATAAACAATCTTTGGCAGATTTTATATCAATGTTAGGCTTTATTATGTTTTACTTTGAACTGTTGTCCTGATGAGGTCATAGGGTAAGACTATGACTGGAAGTAGCAGTTGGAATCTTTTTTGAATGGTAAAAACATTCCCAGTATCAATCCCCCCAGGAAAGAGATAGAATGTCAGATGAGGATCTGAAACTCAGAAAAAATATTATAAAGAACAGATCATGTGGTGCTAACCTGTAGGTGAAATTCAGTCAATAGATGGGTTCTATTCAACCAGTAATACGTAGGAGCTCACATGCTGTATTTCAGTTTTTGCTTTCTATTTTGTAATTTACTTTATTGTTTTACTATGTTGTTGATTTAGAAACAAGCATTTCTAGATTATGATTTCAGATTAAATACTCGTTTTTCATCTTTCTTGGAAGTTCTTACAACTTTGGCCCCACATTCTGTAATGAAAACAAGGAGTACTGAGATGTTGCTGTCTGCAGTTTGCTGGAACCCTACCACTCCCTGTTGTCTCTTTCCCTGACCCGTTTCATTTATTTAGATTTTCTGACAGGGCCCTGTGGGCATTTGAATTGGTGGTTTCTGTCTGAAAAAGTCAACAGAAGGAGATCCCACCTTTTCTCAGGCTAGCTTGCTTGGGCATGTCTTTAAAGAACTCCAGATGAGAGGAATGTACACCTGGTGGCAACAGCTGACAGATAACTCTACAAGGAGACACCCAATGCACAAGGCCTGATGCAATTGGTGTTCAATACATGTGTGTGGATGAAATTAATGTACAAAGCATATCAAAAATAAAAATGAGAAGAAATAAACAACTGAGTTTGGTTATTAATGTCACTCATTTAAAAGGTGATTATTTTTTTCTTTCAGAATCCAGATTCTATTCTCATTTGCAGCAAATGTCAAAAGTCAGTTGAACATATTACCTGTAGTACATAAAACATTGTAGTAAGTTTTATGAGAATGCATATTTAGATTAGATATCTCCTCTCCAAGAAGCTTAATCAAAACATATGTATAAAATGGCCAAAATTTTCCCTTGAACTTTGTAGTAAATAGTAGTTTTAAAATGATTCAACAGAGTCCTATTTATGGTACTTTTATTACAAGTAATCATTTGTTAGTTTAATTTTTTTTTTTTTTTTTGAGTTGGAGTCTCACTCCATCGCCCAGACTGGAGTGCAGTAGCCGCTCCCGGCCACCACAGCCTTGACCTGCTGGGCTCCGGCGATCCTTCCGCCTCAGCCTTCCGAGTAGCCGGAATTACAGGCTTGCGCTACCACGCGCGGCTGATTTTTTTCTTTTTTTATTTAGAGATGAGGTCTCACTGCCCAGGCGGGTCTCGAACCTGCGGGCTCAGGCAATCCACTCACCTTAGCCTCCCAAAGGCGCGGGATTACAGGCTGAGCCACCGCCCATGCCTGGCCATTTGTTCGTTTTAAATGATATATTTAATTTTAGGAAAACGAGTAACAGGCTGGCATAGGTCAAAATGCTTTGGACCATGCAAGAATTTACTCAACTTTATGTATTATTTATGGTTAAGAATTTTATTATCAAAATTATTACATCTCTTATGAAAGTTCAAATGTTACAGCAAGGTGTAAACACTCCACTTGAGAAAGAAGTGATACTTCTTTCCTTCCAAGTGTTCCCTCCCCCTCCCAGGTCTGGTCTTGATAGCACCCTGCCCACACAGAGTGACTGAAGTCTCTGCACGTGCCAGGCAGGGTGAGGGCCGCCTGCCTGTTCTCTGTTTTATAGTAGAAGAAATAGCTGAATCAACTTTTATTTGCACCCATGTGTAAAATGCAGAGGGTTTACCTTAATGGCAAAGGTGATAAAAGTGAAGCATGCATTTTCTAAGTATTAATTCATATTAAAAATGCTTACATATTCTTTATATTAACATAAATCTAATTATAAGCAGAGTAGTTGTGGTTAAGAGCAAAGATTACAGAGTTAAGCTGCCTACCATGAGTGACTCAAAGCGATATTGGGCAGGTCACATAATGTCTCAAAGAGTTAGTATCTCTCTGTAAAAAGGAGGTTATAATACCTATCAGTGTCATTGTGAAAGTTAAAAAAAATAACAAGAAAAGAGTTTAGTACTAGAGAGCCCCATAAACAATCTTTAAAGTTATAAAATACTAATGAAATTATTAAATCCTTATGTCTAAGTCACGTAAAAAGCCACCAAAAGTCAGATGAAGGTGCCAAAAATGCCTAACTAGAATCGTCTAAAGTAAGAGTGGATTTTGTTTTTCCCTTGTTAGTTTAGAAAATATAAATATTTTAATACAATTAAACAGTTTGGCCATTTATTTCATTTTACTTTTAATCTTTCAGATAGGTTTCTAAAGTGATTTTGTTTCAGAATTAGGTAAAATATTTAGATAGCTCAAAAGTTAAGTCTACAAAGGAAAATGAGTATTCAAAGAAGTCGAACTACTATCTCTGTGCATTCCTCATAAGGGTTGCCATCCCTCCCTCCTCCTCAGATAAATGATAAGAGATTGTACACACTATTTCCACTGAGCTTGCTTTCTTTTTTTTCTTTTTTTCTTTTTTTTCTTAAGCATATACCTGGAGATAGCTTGACAGCAATACTTGGAAATATTTCTCATTCAATTTTGCAGCTGCTTAATACTCCATTGTGTGTATGCAGCAGAGTTTATTCAACCAGTCTCCTGCTGATGGATATTTGGGTTACTTCTGCTTTGGCAAATAGCGCGGCAATGAATAGCCTTGTGTACACAATAAGAAGATCTTAGGTTGGATCTCTAAGAAAATTTCTAACTTAACTGAAACTTGAAGCCACCCTGTAAAGTCTGAGAATTGAAATGCATAGAGTCCTGGATTAACACCTAGATGGTAGGCCTACTCTTGGCCTTGTAGTTTACTGAGACAGTTTAGGAATTATCTCATTTCTTTAACTCTGCAGGAAATTAGATATTTTGCTGAAGTTTTTCGCTCTTTTCCTCTTATTTATTATTGAAGATAGCTTGTATCTCTCTTCCTCAGTGAGATGCCAGGAAAAGCAGAAAGCTATATTCACATGGTTTCTTATTGTATTTCTCCGTTTTAACATACAAAGTAAAATGAAATTTTTTTTAAGATTTTTTTTTTCTACTTCACCTTTCTCCAAATTTTTAACCACTTTTGTAAGAGATTTTTCACAGTCTTATGAGACATAACTTATCTACCATAAAACTTATTCATTTAAATTCTATTTCTCAGTATATTTCAATATATGCACAGTTGTACCACCATAATCACAATCTTATTTTAGAACATTTTTGTAACCTCAGAAAGAAACCCCCTACCCATTAGCAGTCCCCCTATCCCCCTTACAAGCCCTGGATAGCCATTAACCTACATTCTGTTTCTATAGATTTGCTTATTAGAATCAAACAATATGTAGCCTATTGCGACTTATTTCACTTAGTATAATACTTTCAAGGTTCATCAGCATGTTAACATGAACCAATCTTTCACTGATTTTTATTACCAGAAAACTGTTTCATTGCATGGATATACCACATATCTTCCTACCCCTAACCCCTGACAACTAACATTCTAGTCTCTGTCTCTATGATTTTGACTGCTCTAAGCACCTTGTATAAGTTAAATGACATAGTTTTTGCCTTTTTGTGACTGATTTATTTCACTAAGCTTAATGTCCTCAGGTTTCATCTGTGTTGTAGCATATGTCAGAATTCCCTTCCTTTCTTAGACTGACTAATGATAGTGTGTGTGTGAGAGAGAGAGAGTGTGTGTGTCAGATTTCACATAGCCATTCAAAATCTGGGTTGCTTCCATGTTTCATCTACATATTGCAAATAATGCTACTATGAATATGAGTATAAAAATATTTCTTTGAGACCCTGCTTCCAATTGTTTTGGAGATATATCCCAAAATAGAATTACTAGATTATATGAAAATTCTTTTTTTTTAATTTTTTGAGGGACCACTATATTGTATAACACAGTAGCTATACCATTTTACATTCCTACCAACAGACCACAAAAGTTTCTAATTTATCCACATTCTTATCAACACTTATTATTTTCTGTTTTTTGTAATAGTAATCATTTTAGTAAGTTTGAAGTTACCTCATTTTAGTTTGATTTGTGTTCTCCTAATGATTAGTGATGTTGAGCATCTTTTCATGTGTTTGTTACCCATGTATATATGTTCTTTGGAAAAATGTCTATTTAAGTCCTTTGCTCATTTTTTAATATGGCTGGTTATTTTCTGTTTTTGAGTTTTAGGAGTTCTCTGTATATCCTGGATATGATTTGCAAATACTTCCTTCCATTTTTTGAGCTGCCTTTTTGCTCTGTTGATAGTGTCTTTTTGGTGAACAACGTTTTATAAAAATTTCATGAAGTCCAATGTGTCTGCTCTTTTGTTGCTTGTGCCTTTGGTGTCACATCCAACAAATCACTGCCAAACCTAATGTCGTGAAGATTTTACCCTTTGTTTTCTTCTAAGCATTTAATAGTTTCAGGTCTTACATTTAGGTCTTTGATCCATTTTAAGTTAAGTTTTGTAGGTGGCATTACAGAAACATCCAATTCTATCTCTTTGCATGTGGATAGCCACTTTTCCTCACACCATTTGTTCAAAGTCTATTATTTCCCAAATGAATAATGTTGGCACTCTTTTCAAAAATTATTTAACCATATAGGTGAGGATTTATTTCTGGGCTTCCTATTCTATTCCATTGGTCTCTATGTCTGTCTTTATGCCGATACAATACTGTTTTGATCACAGTAGATTTTTAGTAAGTTTTTAAATAAGATAGTGTGAGTCCTGCAGCTGGGTACTTCTTTTCAAGATTGCTTTCACTATTCAGAGTCCCTTGAGAGTTCATGTGAACTTTAGGACACATTTTTCTATTTCTGCATAAGATCATTAAATTTTCATAGGGACTGCATTGAATCTGCAGATCACTTTGTGTGGTATTGACAGCTTAACAATACTAAGTTTTCTAGTCCATGAATATAGGGTGTGTGTCCATTTACTTAGGTCTTTTTAATTTCTTTCAACAATGTTTTGTTGTTTTTATTGTGTAAGTCTTTTCCTCCTGGAGTGTTAATTCCTAAGCCTTTTATCCTTTTTGATGCTATTGTAAATGGAATTGCTTTCATAATTTCCTTTTCAGATTGTTAGTATATAGATATGCAACTGATTTTTTGTGTATTAATTTTGTATTCTGCTACTTTGCTGAATGCATTTATAAGGAGTGACCCCCCCCCAAAAAAAGCAACATTTATTTATTTAAAATGGTGTATTTATTCTTACAATTTTAGACTTCATCAGTTTTGATTCCTTTTAGTGTTTCTGACATTTTTTGTTTCACTTCTTTCACGTCAGCAAAACATTTCCCTTTAGGACTCTTTTATCCAAGGAAATTAAAAAAAAAAAGTCACTCGGGGTTAGATTGGGTGAACAGGGAGGGTGGGACACAGGACAGAAGTCATGTACTTTTGGGTAAAAAACAGCTGAGCACTCAGTGTGGTGTGGATAGGTGTGCTTGTAAACCCCAACATGAAATGGACTAATGTGTTATTGAAAGAATCTCCCCCCAAAAATTCACTGAAGCTGAACTCAGCCTCTCACAACAATGTTAGCTGGTACACCGTTGCTGATGGGTTCCTAGAACACTTACCTAGCAGAGGAAACATGTACTACAAGGAATCTGACCTCCAACAGATAATTCAGTTCTTTGAGGGGGGGTCCCTGCTCATATCAGTTCTAATCAGTTTTTTTGAAATGTTTAGAGTTTTCTATACAGTATGTGCTATATTATTTATAAAAAGATAATTTACTTCCTTTTTTCCAATTCAAATATCTTTTATTTCTTTTTCTTGCCTAATTACTCTGGCTAAAGTTTCCAGTAGTATATGGAAAAGATGTTGTGAAAGTGGACATCTCTGCCTTGTTCTTGCTCTTAAAGAAAAGCTTTCACTCCTTTACCATTGAGTATGATGTTCTCTGTGGGTTTTTTCATATACAGTTCTTATTATACTGAGATAGTGTTCTTCTCATTATAGTTTATAAAGTTGTTTTATGATGAAAGAATGATAAATTTTGTCAAATGTTTCTTCTGCATCAACTGAGATGATCATGGTATTTTCCCTCTTCATTTTATTCATATAATGTAGTATATTTTTTAGATTTATATATGTCAAAAAAACCCTGCATTCCAGTAATCAATGATATATGACCAATATAAGAGGTAGAACTATAAAATCCACAATATTCACTTGTTCATGGTATATAAACCTTTAAAAAAGCTGCTGAATTTGGTTTGCTAGTATTTTGTTGAGGATTTTTGCATCAATGTTTACAAGACATATCAGTATATAGTTTTTTTTCCAGTAATGTTTATCTTAGTTTTTTCAGGGTAGTTATACATAGCTATTTATTTCTCAGAATTTTGGAGGCTGAGAAGTCTAAAATAATGATGCCAGCAGATTTAGTGTCTGGTGAAACTTTCCAGTTCACAAATAACTCTTTCTCACCATGTCATTATTTGGTGGCAGAGGCAAGCTAGATCTTTGTGTTCTCTTTTATAAGGGCACTAATCCCATTCATGAAAACTCCATTGCCGTGACTTAATTACCTCCCATAGGCCTTGACTCCAAATCCATCACCTTGGCGTTTAGGATTTCAATGCATGAATTTTGAGGGGTCCAAACATCCAAATCATAGAAGTGTTTTTCTCTGGCTATGATATTAGGGTAATGCTGACTCCATAGAATGAGTTGGGAAGTGCTTCCTTTTCTTCAATGTTTTGGAAAAGTTTGAAAACAAGTGGTGTTAGTTCTCCTTTAAATGCTTGGTAGAATTTACCAATGAGGCCATCAGGTCCAGTGCTTTTCTTAGGAGATTTTTAACTATTGATACAGTCTACTTTCTAGTTATAGATCTATTCAGATTCTCTATTTCTTTGTGATTTAGTCTTGGTAGGTTCTGGCTTCCTCAGAATTTGTCCATTACATCTAGGTTATACAACTGGTTGGCATGCAATTATTCATAGCATTCTTGTATTATAAGTTTTACTTCTGTAAAGTTAGTAGTAATAGCCCCTCTTTCATTTATGATTTTTTAATAATTTGAGTCTTCTCTTTTTCTTTCTTTAGTCTATCTAGTTTAATATGTCAATTTTGTTGCTCTTTTCAAAACCCAACTTTTGGTTTCATAATTTTTTCTATTGTCTTTTTATTTTCTTTTTTGCTTACCTTTGCTCTAATCTTTATTCTTTCCTTTCTGGTGCTGGTTTGAGTTTAGTTTGCTCTTTTTCTAGTAAGCCTATGTTGTTAATTTGAGATCTTTTCTAGTTCTGAATGCATAGCTATAAGTTTATAACTATAAATCCCTCACTCAGCACTTATTTTGCTGTATCTCATAAGTTTTGGTACATGGTGTTTTCACTTTTATTCATCTTTAGGTATTTTCTAATTTTCCTTGTGATCTTTTCTTTTATTCATTGGTTGTTTAAGAATGTATGGTTCAATTTCCTCAATTTGTGTTTTTATAGTTTTACCTCATATTGATTTCTAACTTTACTTTTGTAGTCGGAGATGATACTATGTATAATATCTATCTTATTAGATCTATTGACATTAAATTAATGGCCTAATATTTGGTCTATCCTGGAAAATGTCCTGTGTACACTTGAGAAGATATGTAATGCTACTGCTATTGTGTAAAGTGTTTCGCCTATGTCTGTTAGATCTGGGTAGCTTATTAAGTTCTCTAATTCTTTATTTATCTTCTATCTGGTTGATCTATCCATCATTGACAGCAGGGTATTAGAGTCTCCAGCTGTTATTGTAGAACTGTCTAGCTCTCCCTGCAGTCTTTCAGTTTGGGATTTATATATTTTGATAGTTTTTGTTACACACATAAATATTAATAATTTTTATATCTTCTTACTGTTTTAACTTTTTATTAAATATCTTTCATTGCCTTTTATAATCTTTTCTGATTTAAAATCGGTTTTGTCTGATGTTAGTATAGTCATCCCTGCTCTTTTGCTGAAAATTGCACTGAATATCTTTAGCCATCCTTTATTTTCAGTCTATTTGTATTTTTGAATCTAAAATGAGTCTCCTGTAGATAGTACATAGTTGTTTTTTAAATTAATTTTGCCATCTGTTTTGGTTGGAAAGGTTAACCTATTTACACTTAAAGTAATTATATATAAGAAAGGACTTCTGTCATTACTATTTTTTTCCTATATGCCTTACAGCTTTTTTCCTAATGTCTTATGGTACTTGTAGTCACTTTCTAATTTCCCTATATATACAGTTGTTTTTGAATGCCCCAATCCTTCAAGACTGGTTGCCAGAGAGCAAAAAAGAGAAATTTTAAGAGACAAAAAGGGCACCAGGCTTTTAAGTTCCCTGGGAGTCACTTCAGTTGAAGGTGGAGGAGTTTGCCACAATTTGAAAGGTGTGACAACAATGACCACTACTTCTTTGTCTATAAAGCTGTGATCAGAAGCAGTAACCAGTAATCAGAGCACAGATCTCCTATATATTGAGGACTAGGTCCCTTTTGCCACTCTGGCTCTCACAAGCCTGTGCAGGTTGTTCCAGGAATGTATAACTGTACAGCTGCCAGAAAAAAAATTAGGGTAGGGGATGGGTAGCTGCTACTCTGACAAGAGTGGAAATTGACCAAAATTAAACACAATTTACTGTCCAATTCTTCCTCCAAAAGTTGCTTCAACAGACTTCACAGTTCCAAAACAGTTATATTAGACAAATTCTGCCAGAGCAATTGTTTTCTAAGTGGAGAGAGAGATTCTTGGTATTTCCTACTCTGCCATCTTCCAAGAGTCTTCCTACATTAGTCTACTCTGTATGATTTTTGTATTGCCCCCAGTAGAGTTTCCATGGTATTTCTTTTCTCATCATTTTACTTTCAGTTTATTTTGGGTCCTTGAATCTCAATATATCTCATGTACAACATATTGTTCAATCATTTTCAAATCCCTTCTGATAATGTCTGCCTTTTCATTGAAAATTTTAGTGCATTTGCATTTAATGTAATTATGAATACTATAGGACTTATGTCTGCACTTTTTTCTATTTGTTTTCTATGTGTCTTTGCCTTTCCTGTTTCTTCTCCCCATTACTGAGTGTAGTATTCTAATTCTCTTGTTTCTTTTACTATATTTTTTAGTTATTTTGTTAGTGATTTTCTTAGAAATTATAATTAGCTTCTTAACTCAATCTAGTTTAGACTGATACTAACATAAAATCAATACAGTACAAAATTTTTTACTTCAATATGCCTTTATTCTCTTGCCCCTCCTTTTGTTATTATTTTCATATACATTATACCTGTATATAAGTCCAACACATTTTTATAATTTTTGCTTTATGCAATTGTCTTTTAAATCAGATAGAAGAAGAAAATGTGTTACAAATATTTGTGTAGGCATGTACAAATATGTAAACATATATTTGCATTTTTTTAATATTTACCTATGTAGTTACTTTTACCAGTGCTTTGTATGTCTTCATATGAATTTGAACTACCATCCTGCATCCCACCAAGTCTTGGCTCCTTTATATTTCTTTTAACTGTTGCTTGAAAATTAGACAGACTCTTTTTGAACTTATCTTTCCAAAAGAAACCAGATGTTACTTTTAACATTCTGCCTAGAAATCTCCTTGGCCAAATCAGTTCATTAGGCATACTTTATATTTTCCATATAACAGAAGGTAACACATGTCTACTACTACATAGCAAGAGTTCCCTCTCCTCTAGCTTTCAATAACACATTACTCACCAGCAGCCTCCAAAAGGCTCTTCTGGCAAAAACCTTTTCAAGCCTCTCCCAAATTTCACCCACCACCTTGTTCCAGTGACATTGCCATATATTTTGTTTTGTCTTTTAAAGCAGCACCCATCTCCCAGGTATCAAAGCCTTTATCTCTAAATAGCAAAATACCCAAAACTTGTTGGTATAAGACAACAGTAGCTACTCATTGTCACGATCTCATGGTTCTGGAAATTGACAGGTCTTAACTAAGTGACTCATGTTCAGGGTCTCCCATGTAATTGCAATCAATCAGTCGCTGGGACTAAGATTATACCAAAGTCTTCCTGACTCACATGTCCAACAATTGCTACTGGTTATCATCTGGGCCCTCAATATGTTTGTTGTTCATATTTCCATGTGACCAGAATTTCTCACATCATAGTGGTTGAGTTCTGTCCAGATGGAAGCTCTATCACCTTTTATAATCCAGCCTCCCAAGTCCAAGCCCAAGTCCATAACACTGCTTTCATTATTTATTCGACACTCACAAAGGCCTTCTCAGTTTCTAGACGAGAGGACATAGAGTCTACCTGCTGATAACAAAGAGACAAGCTTTTAGAAGACATTTGGGATTTGATATATTATTGCTGCCAGTTTTGGAAAATACAAGTGAGCCACACAGGGAAAGAAGAATCCAGACATTACCTAGTAAGAATATGTAGGGACGTGGTATATCAAAGGGGAGAGATTATTCTGAGTATAAATTATTCTAAATATATTCTGAGTATGTACTTGTCTCTCTACTCCACTCTGGCTCATGATATCAGGTTCAGGTCCTAAAGAAAACAATAATTTTATAAAACATTGAGATATTTCTGATTGTGCATGTCATGACATAATGGGAAAAACAATCTCCCATTATTACAAACATCCATGTAACTTTGGTGTTGTTGCTACCAAGTGCTGTTAGTACCAACAGCAGTGCCCATGAGAGGTGACTTATTTCTGAAAATACATGAAATGTGGCACCCTGTGCATCCCCAAAAATCATATATGTAGTAGCGGAATAAAGTCTTTTGCTAGTGATGTAGACAATATACCATAAAAAATGATTTATTACTAATAGTGTGACTTAATATGTACCTACTGGATGGCAAAGAGTACATGGATACCTACTTATATTTAATACGTACAATAATTATTATTTAATTGACAAAGAGTCTTCTTTGCTCAGATAACATATTTAGTTTGTTCTATGGGCCATTGTTCATTTAAATTTCCACAATTATTTTTAACAAAAGTAGATAAGTCAAATAATTGAAAAAAGTTAAAAAGGAATTGGAGGGCAAAAAAAGAAAAAGAGGGAGAGAGAGGCAGGCAAAGTAGGGTGACACTCTTAGACAGTTTTGCTGAGCAAAGGCAATTTCTAAGGAATCTTTTTATTCAACTCTCTATTCATAACTGGCTAAAAGTCGGATAAAGAAAAGAAACCCCAGAAGTTTGAAAAAAGAAACTAATAGGGAACAGACTTTTTAAATGAGGTTTAGTTTATATCTGCAAGAGGAAAGATGAGCTAGAAAAAATTCTGGTTCAGCTGAGGCCCAGTTTAAAATATGTAAGTGTAAGCCTGGAGGCACTGAAAACCTGGGAGAATAGGAATTCTCCTCAAATTCTGTATTTTGCTGTGAAATTTTATATTGCACAACAAATTACAGGATGCTCCAAAAATGTAACCAAGAAAAGTTTTAAATGCCCAGGAAATAAGGCAAACAAAAACTTCTCCTTGGGAAGTTCAGAGATCTGGGGGTTAATAATTTCAATCCAAAGAGATATCTAAGGAGTATGATACTGCCTTTTATCACCTTATCTATCTAGTATTGGGCTTATGAGAAAAATTCTAATATCATCAAGTCATTCAACATAAATTATCTTTGAGCCAATGAAATGTTCCAAGACATCGAGCCTATCTGAGGATCTTAGAGTTTATTTAGGGATGAAATAGAAAGATTTACAAAGAAATAATTACAATTTATTCTAATAAGAACTATTACATAGGAGTACGCTGTGTTAAGAAATCACACAAAAATGGTAACAGAGCTGCCAAGAGGAGTCTGGCAAAAATACAGACTGAATTCAAACTGAATCCTAACAAATAAGCTTAACTTAAAAAGAAATAAAGTAGATCTATACACATTGACCAGCAACATTTTCCAAGGCATATTGAAAAGCATGAAAAACAAGTAGTGGAACAAAATATGTATTATGATCCCTCTCACATAAGAAAAAAACATACTTTATGTGTACACCTAGATATGTACACCTATATATTTATGTAACTACATTTAGACATATGTTTTGTCTGAAATAACATAATCAGACAATAGTGGTTACTTCTGGAAAGAGGAGGGGAGAGCAGAGGGACAATTAAGCAAGCTTTTCCTGTGCTCCTATCTTTGCATACAAGTTTTTCTTTTTTTCCCAACATGTAACTTCACACATTACCTTTATGTCCACCCAGTTTTCGGCTTGGGTGAGTGTCATCATTTCAGTGTCATCATTGGCATGGAAGTCTAAATGAAGAGCTTGCCCACAGAGGCTGTGCAATGTATCTTTCACATAAACTACCGTGTGAATGACACTCAGAATTCTGAAATGTGGCCATGATTAGTGGAGTCACTCTTTTAAAAATGTCAGTGACCTTAAAAAAGAAAGCCTCATCAGGTAGTGAGAATGTGGAAGGTAGTGGAATAGGCAGGCCCAAAACCCAGATTATGAGAGAACTTGAAGTGTTTTTGAAAGTGAGTATTGATTACAGACAGTTATCAAAAATGAATCTATAAATTACAGAGGTCTGGGACAGATTCCAAAGGCATTTCATCTTTATTTTGTTTGGGATATACAATCAAGAAAGTGACTGATCAGATTTGACTTTTGAGAGGACAACTGACAACTGACAAGAATGTTGAGAATGAGTAGGGAGAAGTGAGGCAGCTGTGCCGAAAGAATGGTTAGAAAATTATTGCAATAAGTGAAAGACGAGGATAAGCACCAAGACAAATGACAATAGAGGAGAATGGGATAGGTCTTACAATCAGTATTTAATAGATAATTGAGTGTAAGAAGTGAGAGGGATGTCAAGGATGTCTTCAAAATCCCAAACCAAGATTCCAAGCTAGATTTCCGAGAAAATGAAAGATCACACTGACTTGCATGCTAAGTCATTTTGTTCCTGACCTAAATCATCACCTGGGTCAGAAATGGTCTCAGAGCCTCAGGTGGGGTTGAGCCTGCCAGTGGGCACTCGCTAATTGGTCCCACATTAAACATACTGAGTTGGATAGGTCATTGCATTGTGTTATGAGCAGCTTCTATTTTGCAGTCTTATTTCTAAAGATATTATCACTTGGTCAATTTCCTCACTGAGGTGTGTCTACAGCAGCTCCTTTCATCTGACAGTCATATAATACTCCCCTGAAAGAAAAAGCACATTTTGTTTGGCTGAATTTGTTCTACATAAAATAATGCTTCCATTTACTGTTATGTTTTCTCCAATTACTCAAAACTTATTTAAAGCATGCATTAAATAGTTTTGCTGCATATTTTCATTAGGATAGTTACTCCAGTTTTCCAAATCTAATTTTTCTCTATTTTTTTTTTAAATAGAATGACTTTCACCTATCTTCTGGAACATTTCTCATTCTTAATTATTTATCAAATACCAACAATCAAATCTCCAGGTTTTATTGGGTGTAAGACATATGCATCTTGAATTTACTTAAGACGCAGAAGTGAGATCTCTAGAACTCTTACCTTAATATTCTGCATTCAGTTCCTGAAGCAAATATAAAGTTAACATATTTAAAACAGTGCATGAAAAAGCCAGTTTGTCTGGATTCCAATAAGCAAGCTGGAGAGCAACAGATGATGGGATTAGGGAGGTGGGACTGGGTCAGGTCACATAGGCAAATTAGCATAAACTGAAAAACCTGGCATAGCGAGGAAGCCATCATGTCATTACATGACTTTAATTCTCTCTGAATAGATAAGCAAATGAAGTCAACTCTCTATTTTATGCTCCCATGCTGCTTTGCTCACTATATGTGTACTTAACATCAGATAATAATAATAACAACAACAATAAATATTTCTTTAAGTACCAGGCACTGTTCTTTAAGTACCAGACACTGTTAAATTCTTTACATACCTAATCTTTTATTTCTCATAATGTACCTATGAGGCATAACATATATTAACGTGAAGCTAAAAGACAAACTCCATTTAAGCTAGCATGAATGAAGAATTATTTTATTACAGGATATTATATAGCTTGCAGAATCATGACAAGACCTGAAGAAACAAGTTCAGGGCTGAGTTTAAGGGAAACAGCTCCAAAAGCCACTCTATAAAATCAGTGCTGACTCTTCTAAGATCAGAAAGTCTTTGGCCTCAAAACCAACACCGGTTGGGAAGTCCAATATCTGCCACAGTCAAAGAACTACCATAAGTCAGAAAAGCTGCTATAGTTGCCAGCTTAGAAACTGTTCCATGCTAGCTACAAAGCAAAAGACTGGACATGGTAAATTCGGCTTAATGCTGCTACAGAACAAACATCAAATGCCTCCACCACCTCTTTACCAGGAGAGAGGCAAAGAGAGGGAGAGAGGGAGAGAGGAAGAGAGGAAGCTGCAAAAATACATAATCCACCTCACTTCAGCCTTTCAAAATTCACAAAAGTTCATCTTAACTTATCGAGAGCCATAGCTATAAGACTGAGTAGTATCGTTTTGGAGTGAGAGTTACTTTTTCTTTTCTTTTCTTTTTTTTCTCTATTGGTATGTAATTTACAAAAAATAAAGTTATCCCATTATAAATGTAGAGTTCAATGTGTTTTGAGAAATTTTCAAGATGCAGAGCACAATCACTTTCACCACCCCAAAATGTTCCCTGGAGTTTCCTCACAGGCATTATTGCCTGTCACAAAGTGCCCCAGACAACCATAGATCTACTTTCTACCTTGTAGCTTCATCTTTTCTAGAATTTCATACTTTATATAGTCTTTTATGTCTGGCTTTTTCACTTAGCATAAGGCTTTTGAGTTTATGTGCTGCTGCCTATGTCAATCAATAGTAGTTTGTTCCTTAATATTACTAAGTCATATTCAGCCATATGGAAATAACACAATTTGTTTATCCATTAACCCAAATGGACATTTAGGTTGCTTACAGTCTGAGTAAACTATGAATATAGTATTGTGAACATTCACTTACAAGTCTATGAACAGATGTATTCATGTCTCACAAGTAAACTTCTGCCGGAGACCAGCTCCAGCAGTGCTCAGGGTACCTCAAAGGTGGAGACGGCATTGGCGATTAGGGGGAGAAGAAAGAGAGAACGAGAGAGAGAGAAAGAGAGAAAGAAAGAGACTGGACTCCAGTCTAGTGCAGAAGCGATGTGTGTTATTGGAAATTACAACGGGTCTTTTATACACAAAGTCAGATGTGGGAGGGGCGTCCCCCACCCACCAGAAACCTTAATCCATGATAACTTAATCAATGATTGCCTTTAAACCCTTTTCATATGATAATCTTAAAATTCCATAACAAAGGATAACCTAATCCATGACTGACATATTCTATAAACCTTTTTCATCCTAAACTGATTGATGTATGCCAAGTTAAACAATTCTATAGAAGCTTAAGTATTTACTTTACAAACGAAAGTGGCCCATCCCAGAATGTTTGGAATGTGGTCCAGTCCAAAGTTCACAGTGGGCTACCTGCAAGTAACCCAGCCACATTCTTTCAACAAAATGGTTGTCTTCTAAAACTATATTCTATAATTTACACCTTCAATAAATCCTAAGATCATGACCCAGAAGCCTGTGACCAATACTAAGGCTCTTAGATGTGACACAAGTTTGAATTATAAGTTGTATGAAAGCCAAAACTACAGTTTGCGGAAGAATGGGAGCAATGAACTTCTAAAGTTAGCTTGTGTTCATCCCGGTCTCAGAGTTTTTATGTTTTGAGCTCACTGGAGCTTAATCTGGTTAGTGCTGAGTAGAAAGGGGAGGAAATGGGGTCAATAGCTCCCGAACGCATCCTAGTGGTCTCGGGGTCAACAGCCCTTCCTGATCCCTAACGCTCAGTGGGCCTCCGTGGCCGGCTCCCAACAAACTTCTAGAAATGGAATTGTTGGATTAAAGTATATATATGTTTGTGTGTTTAACTTTACAAAAATTTGTCAAATCATTTTCCAAAGGGGTTGTACCATTTGCACCCCCACTAGCTATGTATGAGATTTGCAGATTCTCTACTTCCTCTCCAACACTTAATATTGTAATTCTTTCCATTTGTTCTAGTGGTTATGTGGTGCTATGTTCTGGTTTAATTTGCATTTTCCTAATGATTCATGATGACCCATTTTTTAATGGCCTTTTTATATGTTATTCACATATCTTTTTGTGTAAAGTGTCTGTTCAAATGTTATGTTCATTGTTTAAATCATGTTATTTGATATCTTAGTATTGGTCTGAAAAGGTTGTTTATATATTATGGATAACAGTCTTCTGCTATATAAAGGATTGACAAATATTTTGCTCCAGCCAATGGTGTGTCTTTCATTTCCTTTAAGAGAAAAAGTTTTGATAATATCTGATTTATTATTTTCTTGTCTTTTATGTTTCATACTTTTTCTGAGTCCTATCTAAAAGACCTTAGCCTAACCCAAGGTAACAAAGAGTCTTATATATGTTTTTATCTAAGTTTATAATTTTATCTCCTATGTTTAAATCTATGGTCAATTTTGAGTTAATTTTTAAAGGAAATGTAAGGGAACAATTGAGGTTCATTTTCCTAAATTCGCTGCCCAATTGTTTCACACCATTTGTTGAAAAGATTATCTTTTTTCCATTGAATTGGCTTTGTAACTCTGTTCAAAATCAGTTGAATATATATTAATGGGTCTATTTCTAGACTATATTCTGTTCCACTGATCTAGATCAGTGGTTTTCAAAATGTGGTCTGATTCTCAGAGATTCTTTCAGGGTCTCAAAATTATTTTCCTAATAATACTAACACATTATTTACCTTTTTCACTCTCGTTCTTTTATAAATTTTCAGTGGGGTTTTCTAGAGGATCATATGTTATATTGCAATAAATTGAATACTGAAAGAGAAATGAGAAACTAGCTGTCTATTAATAAACCAGGTATTTTTAGAATTTGCCAAAATGTAAAATAATGCCACTATTCTCATTAACTTGGGAACATGTGTGGGAACATACTTACTTTCCATCAAAAGTGCACTGTTCAACAATGAGATTATTATAATTATCTTAAAGAGAGTATTTAAAATAAATAGGCCAAATACTATTCGATAGATATCAATAGTAGATCTCCCCAACTTGTATAACTCACATAAATAAAAAGAACTTTAGAATCCTCAATCATTTTTAAGAGTGTAAAGGGATCCTGAGGCCAAAAATTTTGAGAAACATGTTCTCTATATATATTACCTCTATTCCAATATCATTCTGTATTTATTAATCTAGTTTCACAGTAAATCATATAGTTTTAGTCTTCCAAATGTGTTCTCCTTTTAAAACATAATTATATCAATTTTTTTATTGTTTCTTTTTAAAAAGCAGCTTTAAAAATAACGCAAATTTATTATCTTAGAGTTTTGTAGGACATAAGCCTGACCTGGGTCTCAATGAGTTAAAAATCAAGTTGCCCATGTGGCTGTGTTCCTTTTTGGAAGCTCTGAGGAAAAAGAATCCTATTGCCAGGTTGTTGGCAGAGTTCAGTTATCTGTGGTTGTAAGACAGAGGATTCCATTTCCTTGCTGGTTTTCAGCTGAGAGTTGTTCTCAGCTCTTTGAGGTCATACTTATTCATTGGTTGGTTTATGGCCCCTTCCTACATTTTCAAAACCAGCAAGAGTCCCTCTCATGCTTTAAGTCTCTCCTACTTCCAACTTGTCTCATCTATCTGACCCAGCATTGAAAAGTTTCTGCTGTTAAGGATTCATATGATTAGATGGAGCACACCTGAATAATCCAAGACAATCTTACCATTTCAAGGTCCAAATCCTTAATCATATTTGAAAAGTGAAAAGATGTCCATGTAAGACAAAGGCATGGACATCTTTTGGGGGAGGAAAGGAGATATAATTCTGCCTACCACAATTAAGTATATTATTTTAGATCCTTTGCATTTCCATTCTATATATTATTCTACATCCTTTGCATTTCTATTTCCATATATTATTCTAGATCCTATGCATTCTATAATCAGCTTGTCAATTTCTAACCTAAAAAGCCTGCTTAAATTTTTATTGTAATATGCTGAATCTATAGATCAATTTGCAAAGAATTTACTTTTAATGACATTAAGTCTTCTGTCCCATAAATATGGTACAATCCTCCATTTTTAAGATCTCCTTTGTTTTTTTAGCAATGTTTGATAGCTCTCAATGTAAAAAATAGGTCAATTCTATTTATTGCCAATTATTATGCCCTTTATTTCTTTTTCTGGGCTTATTGCCCTGTCTGTACCTCTGGCACAGAGGTCAAAGAGAAGAGGTCAAAATAGACGTCCTTACCTTGATTCCATTCTTAAAATTTTAGAGGGAAAACAATCACTGTTTCACTGTTAATATGATGTTAGAAATACTTTTTTTAAAAAATAACTCTTACTATCAGGTTGAAATAATTCTCTACAATTCCTAGTGTTTTGAGTGTTTTCTTTTTTTTTATCATGAATAAGTATTGGTTTTTATAAAACATTTTTCTACATCTGCAGAGATGCTTATATAATTTTTCTTTTCCAGTCAGTTGTTATGATTATTTACATTGATTTATTTAAACCAACACTGCATCACTGAGACCAACCAACTTGCTCATGTATAGTATATATTGCACACATTTTATAAACTACTAGATACAACATACTAATATTCTGTTAAAGACTTTTAGATATATCTTTACGAGGTATAATTCTGCTGTTTTCTTGTAACGTCTGTGTCTCGTTTTGGTATCCAGATAGTGGATATATTCATTAGATAATGTCCATATACCAGGATACAGGATACATGCTGGTTTACAAAATGATTTATAAAGTATTGCCTTCTCTTCTGTTTTTAAAAAGAGTTTGTATAGGATTGGTATTGTTTTTTCCTTAAATATTTAGTAGAAATCACCAGTGAAGTAATTGAAGACTGGAATTATTTTTCTCAAATATTTCTAACTAAGAGTTTAAAATAGTTTAATAAATATAGCAAGTGCCAAAAATATGTATATACAGTTTGAGAAAGGAAAAAACTGTATTAAAATAGTAATACACAATATATACTGATAACATAGGATGAATACAAGTCACATTTGACTTCTGCAATCACAAGAGGTGCTCAAAGTAGTTACCATCAGTGTCCAGAACTTCTGATCACAGAGATCTACCACAGGACTTGTTGCTGTGCGAGGCCTCCCAGATCTTCCCTTGTACACATCACACAGTACCATACATCTCAATCTTACCATGAATGGGTGCAATTGTTAAGCATGTTGGGGATTCTCTTGCCTCCATTGTCATCGTACTTCCACAACATTCTCAAATTTCAAACACCGTTTCAAAATGGTTTTGCACTCCTCGAACAACAACTATGCTTTTGCCATTTCCTTTGACTGTCCTACCTGTCACATGGTGATACTAGCATTCATTTGATCAACACTATCTTTTGAGTGAACATCATACTACATACGTCTGCCATAATTCAATTCAACTTTAAAAAGTCATACACAGGTAACATTTTTAATATGTGCAGGCATAAAAATTGGCACTCCTGGCATAAGGCTATTCAGTAGCTTTTCTTTCATAAACTTGTTTATAATGGTCCCTAATTTCCTTTTCATGTTTATAAGGTCTGTCGTGATGTTCCTTTTTTATTCCTAATACTGATAATTTGTATCCATCTTCTTTTCTTGAGCAATCTGTCTATAGGATCATCATTTTATGGTTTTTTTTTCAAAGAACCAGCTTTTGGTTTCATTGACCTTTCTCTATTTTTTTTTCCAGTACTTTATTTTATTTTGATTTTAGAGTTATAGAGTACATGTGAGATTTTTTTTTACATCAGTAAATTGTGTGCAGGAGAGGCTTGGGCTTCTAGTGAAACATTTCTCCTCCAGTAGTAGACATGGTACTCAATGGGTGGTTATATGCCTCTTATCCCTTCTCCCACTCTCCCCACCTAGTAGTGCCCGTGGTCAGTTTTCACACATTTGAACTTGTGTATCCAATGTTTAGGGCCCACTTAGTGAGAACATACTGTGTTCTGTATTTTTTGTTGTTGCTGTTGTTTGTTTCTGTGATAGTTCTCTGAGTATGATGATCTTCAGTTGCATCCATGTTACTGCAAAGGACATGATTTTGATTTTTATAGCTGTATAGTGTTCCATCGTGTATATATGTACTACATTTTTTTAAACCCAGTCCACTTTCAACCAATTCACTATCTAGATTGGTTCCATGCTTTTGCTATTGTTAATAGTGCTGCAACGACCATACATGTACAGGTGTCTTTTTGGTACAGCGATTTATGTTCCATGGGGTTTTTTCCCAGAAGTGGAATTGCTGGATCATATGGTAGCACAATTTTTAGTTACTTGAGAAAACGTCACACTGCTTTCCACAAACGTAAAAATAAAACTTCCTTACATTCCCCTCAACAGTATAGAAGTATTCCCTTTCTCCACAGCCTCACCAAAACCTGTTATTTTTTGACTTTTTAATGATACCCATCCTGATTGGTGTGAGGTAGTATCTCATTGTAGTTTTGATTTCCATTTATCTGATGATTAGTAAAGTGGAGCATTTCTTCATATGTTTCTTGTCTGCTTTGATAGCTTCCTTTGAGTAGTGTCTATTCATGCCCTATGTCCACTTTTGAATGGGAATTGGGTTTGTTTTTGTTTTCCTGTCAATTCGTTTGAGCTCCTTGTGGATCCTGGAGGTTAGACCTTTGTTGGGTGCATAGCTTGAAAATATTTTTTTTTCCATTCAGTCGATTGTTCCTTTACTCTCTTAATGGTTTCTTTGGCTGTGCAGCGTTTTTTTAGCTTGATAAGGTCCCATTTGTCAATTTTAGCATTTTCTTTTAAGGATTTGGCCACGAATTCATTGCCTACTCCAATGTCCAGGAGGGCGTTCCCTAAACTGTCTGCTAAGATTCTCATAGTTTGGGGTTTGACATTGAAGTCCTTGATCCATTTTGAGTTAATTTTTGTATATGATGATAGGTAGGGGCCCAATTTTATTCTTCTGCATGTGGATAGCCAATTTTCCCAGCACCATTTGCTAAATATGGTATCTTTTTCCTCAATGTTTGTTTTTGTCAGCTTTGATAAAAATGTTAGTTGAAGTTCTGTAGCTTTGTTTCTAGATTCTCTGTCCTGTTCCATTGCTCTATATATCTTTTTTTGTACTCCTACCATCCTTTCTTGGTTATTATAGACTTATAGTAAAGTTTGAACTCTAAAAGGATGACTTCCAGACTTGTTCTTTAGCTATTCAAGCTCTTTTTTCCTTCCATTTGAATTTCTGTATTGTCTTTTCTAGGTCTGTGAATAATGATGCTGGCAATTTGATAGGAATTATGTTGAATCTGTAGATTGTCTTGGGTAGGATGGACATCTTGATATTAATTCCTCTAATCCATGATCATGAGATGTTCTTCCCCTTGTGTGTGCCATCCTTGATTTCTTAGGACAATGTTTTGTAGTTCTCATTGTAAAAGTTTTCCCTCCTTGATTAAATAAATGCTGAGGTAGGTGTGTATGTGTGTGTTTGTGTTTGTGTGTGTGTGTCTGTGTGTATGTTGTACATAGGATTGTGTTTTTTATTTGGTTCTCAGCCTGCTTAGTGTTGGTGTATAGAAATGCACCTGTTTTCTGCACATTGATTTTGTATCCTGAGATTTGACCAAAGTTGTTTATCAGTGCAAGGAGGTTTTTGACAGACTCTCTAGGATTTTCTAGGTATTGAATCATATTATCTGCAGAGGAATAATTTAACTTTATCTTTTCCTATTTGAATACCCTTATTTTCTTTTTCCTGCCTTATTGCTCTGTCTAGGACTTCTAGTACTTACTATGTTAAATAGGAGGGGTGAAAGTGGGCATCCTTGTCTTGTTCCAGTTCTTAGAGAAAACGCTTTCAGCTTCTGCTTGTTAAGCATGATGTTGGCTGGAGGTTTGTCATAGATGAATCTTACTATTTTGAGGAATGTTATTTTGATGCTTAGGTGTTTCAGGGTTTTTATCAAGAAAGAGTGTTGAATTCTATCAAATGCTTTTTCTGCATCTAAAGAAATAATCATGTGGTTATTGGCCTTACAACTATTTATATGCTGAATTACATTAACTGGCTTATGTATTATATGTTAAACCAGCCTTGCATCTTGGGAACAAAGCCCATCTGGTCATGATGGATGATCCTTGAACTGTGCCATTGGATGTGATTTGCTAGAATCTTATTGATAATTGTTGCATGTTCATCAGATAAATTAGTCTGTAGTTTTCTTTCTGAGTTGGGTCTTCACCATTTGGGAATATCAGGATGATAATAACAGCCTCATAGAATGAGCTAGAGAGAATTCTTTCCTTTTCAAGTTCCTTGAACACTTTCAGGAGGATTGGTATCAACTCTTCCTTGTACATCTTGTAGAATTTCACAGAGAAAACATCTGGTCATGGGTATGGTTGTTTGTTTGTCTGTTTCTTTTCTTTTTTTTTCAATTTTTTTTGGACTGTTGTTGATCTGTTTAGGGTTTAAATTTCTTCCTGTTTTAATCTTGGGAAGTTACAGTGATGCCAGGAATTCCTATATCTCCTCTAGATCTTCTAGCTTATTTGCATAGATGTTCATAGTAATCGCTGATAATCTTCTGAATTTCTTGAGGGTCAGCTGTAACATCAGGTTTTTTGTTTCTAATTGTGTTTATTTAAACTTTCTTTCTCACTTTTTTTTGGTTGTTGTTGATCTGGCCAGTGGTCTGTCAATCTTATTTATCTTTTCAAAGATCCAGTTTTTTGTCTTGCTGATCCTTTCTATGATTTTTTGGTCTCTATATTATTCAACTGTGATGCCATTTTAATAATTTCAGTTCCTCTACTAATACTGGAATTGGATTGCTCTTGAATTTCCAGCTTGCTTAGATGCAACATTATGCTGTTTACTAATGATTCCTCTATTTTCTTGATATGAGTATGCAATGTTATAAACTTCTCTAACAGCACCATTTTCATGGTATCCCAGAGGTATATCTTGTCTTTGTTTTTATTTGTTTCTAGGAATCTTTTTATTTCTGCCTTAATTTCTATGTTGACCCAAAAAGTCATTCAGGAGCATATTGTTTAATTTTCATATACTTGTGTTTTGCGGAGTTACTGTTGGTGATATTTACTTTTATTTCACTGTGTTCTGAGAAGACGCTTGGTATGATTTTAGCCTTTTGAAATTTGTTCACATTTGATTTATGCCTGATTATGTGGTCAACCTTGGAACATGTTCCATATACTGATGAGAAGAATGTATATTCTGTGGTTTTAGGTGAAGTGTTCTGTAGATGTCTATTAGGTCCAATTGGGTGTGTGCTGAGTTAAGGTTCCTGATTTCTTTATTAGCATTTTACTTGATTATCTGTCTAAGGCTATTATTGGGGTATTAATGTCTCCAACTATAATTGTATGACTGTCTATGGCTGCTCTTAGTTTAATTAGCAATTGTTATATAAATCTTGTGCCCCTATGCTGAATGTGTATATATTCAAGATACTTGCCAAAGAATTGAGCCTTTTATCACTGTGTAGTGTCCTTCAAGAGTCCTTTTTAACTTTTAGTGGTTTAAAGTTCTTTATGTCTGATATAAGATTGGCTCTTCCTGCTCTATTTTGTTTTCTGTTTTCCTGGAAGATCTTTCTCTAGTCCTGTACCTTGTGCCTTTGCATGTCATTTGCAGTGAGATCGGTTTCCTGAAGGTAGTAGAAGGATGGATCATGCTTCTTTATCCAATTTGCCACTCTATGTCTTTTGATTGGCATGTTCAGTCCATTCATGTTTAAGTTAATTATTCATTTGTGGGGACTTGTTTCTGTTATATTGCTATTAAGAGACTGCTTTGCTTTTTAAGTTGTGTGGTTGATTTGTATGCTCTGTACACTCTGTGCTTGCCTGTGCTTTTGCATTGGGTGCAATTGTTCTTTTGATTTTCTGCTTGGAACCTTTTAATCATCTTCTGAAGGGCTGACCTGGAAATGACATATTCTCTTAGGGATTGGCTGTCTGGGAAGGGTTTTAATTCTCCTTTGTTAATGAAGCTTAGCTTGCTAGAGCAGGAGATTCTTGGCTGGAACTGCTTTTCTTTAAGAATGTTAAAGATGGAACTCTAGTCCCTATACTAGCTTGTAGGGTTTCTGCTGAGAAATCTGCTACAATTCTGATGGATTTTTCTCAGTAGGTGGTCTCTTCCTTCTCTCTAACTGCCTTTTGGATTTTTTTATTTCATGCTTACCTTGTGGAGATGGGTTATTATGTGTCTTGGGGAGGTCTTCTCATGTAGCACCTCACAGGAGTTCTCTAAATTGCTTGCATCTGCATGGTCAACTCTCAAGCAAAATAGGGGACGTTTTCTTGGATGACTTCTTAGAAGGCTTGCTCCAAAGTGTTCTGAGTTTCCCCTTCTCTCTCAGGGATGCCAATTAAGATTTGGTCTCTTTACATAATCTCAAACCTCCATAGTCTTTACTCATCATTTCTGAGCCTTTTCTGCTTGTTTTTGTCAAACTGGTTTAGTTCAATAGTTTGATCCTCAAGCTCCAAGATTCTTTTCTTTGCCTGGCCAATTCTGCTGCTCAGGTTTTTCATTGTGTTTTGAAATTCCAGGAAATAATTCTTCATTTCCAAGAATTCAGTTTAGACCATTCTCATATTGGCCAGCTCAGTTTTTACTTCCTGCACTGTTTTTGTTGCCTGGATAATCTGTGCTTCCATCTTCACATGGCTTTCCTTGACTGTGTTTGCCATCCATAGCCTGAAATCTATGTCTATCATCAGGGCCAGACAATTCTGGTTGTGTTCCATTGTTTTGGACCTGGGAAGCCCTTTTGTAGGTGTCAACTTATTTAGGCTCTGGGGATTGCTGGATTTCTTCACTGGTTCTTTCTCATCCGTGAGATCAGATACTTTTGTTTTTATTTTTGGTTTTGCTTTTTTTTTAATTAGATAAGGTGGTCAATTTTGCCTGTCCTCCCTCCTCTGGCCTGCTTGTGGGGATGGGGAGAGACAACAGTGGCAGGAAAGGTGGTGCTCTGGAAGGAGACTGTCTGAAGCTGCTTCACCAGTGCAGTCTGCAGAAATGGAAAGGGACCTTTTCTCTATTTCAGTTTATTTTCCCTTCCTCTGGAACAGGTTACAGGGGAAGAGCTTCTCCAGACTGCTTGTCTATTAGCAGGGTTGGCAAGTGGTCAGGTGGGGCTGTGTGGCTCTCTTCTGGCTCAGGTGCTCCTGGGGGTGTGGATTGGCCTCCTCCCTTCTGGGTGAGACTTCCCCTTTTGCCAAGGAATAGAAGGGAAGCAGTGGAAGGTTTCTTCCTCTGTCCATTTGTGGTCAGGGCCACTGCTGTGGCAGGGCAGCAAGGCCTGCCTGGCACTTGTGAGACTTCCCAAACTGGTCATGTCGCCGCTGTAGGTATGAAGAGCGAGGGAGAGGAGCATGCGCATGGAGCATAGACTTTCCCTGATGGTTGTTTTCCACTGGGGCTCTCCGTGGTGGGGGCTCAATGGCTGCAGCATAGGAGTCCTGGGTACAGGGATTCTCTAGGTTCCACAAGGGGTCCACCTGTGCCTCTGTCTCCACCCATGGTAGTCCTCTGCACCTGGCCAGTGCAAGAGGGATGCAGAAGGGGGTTCTCCAGTTGTCACTCCCTCGGCTGCAATTGCAGAGGCTCATGTGACATAGGCAGAGAAGAAAAACTGTCTTTTCACTCATGCCCTCTGTCTCTAAAGGTGCTCTCCTGATCTCACATCAGAGCTGCCTTCAGGAGTATCTATGGCTTGAAAGTATCCATCCTTTCTGATCCAGGTAACCATCCAGCAGACATCAGCTTGCGTTTTCAGGTTGACCCACCAAGTTTTCCCAGTTCTGTTTCTCCATATAGACAACTTCAGTGAGCTGCAATCATATGAGGTCTTCAGTCCTCCATCTTGACTCTCCCCCTCTGTCTATTGTTTTCTCTGTTTTCTATTTCATTGATTAATTTCCTTTATTATTTTGCTACTTTATCATTTTATCTTGTCAATTTTCTTAAATAGAAGCTGATATCATTAATTCTAGACCTTTCTTATTGTTAAATATAAGCATTTAATGCTATATATTAGTTTAGACATTGTTTTAGCTGCTAGTACAAACTTGAAGTTTTTTTTTATTTTTACTGAATTACAAATATTTTCTATTTTTTATTTACTATTTGGCCCATGAATTATTTAAATATTTGAAGTTTTTTTTTAATATATGTGGAGATCTTCCAAATATATTTGGAATATATATATTAACAAATATATTTATGTTATTAATTTTAATTTAATTTTTGTGTGGTCAGAGAACATAATTTGTGTAATTTCAAATTTTAAATTTGCCAGGTACAGTGGCTCATGTCTATAATCCCAACACTTTGGGAGGCTGAGGTGAGAGGATTGCCTAACCCCACGGGTTCTAGACCAGCCTGGGAAACCTGGTGAGACCTCATCTCTACAACAAATTTTTTAAAATTAGCCAAGCAGGGTGGCACATGCCTGTAGTTCCAGCTACTTGGAAGGCAGAGGCGGCAGGATCACCTGAGCCCATCATGTCGAGGCTGAGGTGGCTGTGAGTGTGCCACTGCACTCCAGTCTGGGTGATAGAGTAAGACTCCAACTCAAAAAAAAAAGAAAGAAAGAAAAGTTTTAAATTTGTAGTCTACAATGTTTGTATACCTAGCCCTGAATTGTACATCACATCTTTATAATAATAAATAAATTGTTAAAATAAAAAATAATAAAATTTGTAGTCTAATATATGGTCTGCCTTAGAAATTTTTACATGTGTATTTGTGTACATGTGTATTATAACAATATGTGTTATGCCGTTGTTGGGTGAAGCATTTCATAAATGTCCATGGGAACAAGTCAATTGATGGTGTTGTTTAGCCTCTATATGCTGACTTATTTTGGTTTATTTTCTATATAAATTTCTAAGAGGGTTAGGTGTGGTGGCTCACGCCTGTAATCCCAGCTTGTAGAAGGCTGAGGTGGGAGGATTGCTTGAGCCTAGGAGTTCCAGACCAGCCTTGGAAACAAAGTAAGACCTTGTCTCTACCCAAAAAAAAATTGTTTTAAATTCAATTAAATCTGTAGTCCCAGATACTCAGGAGACTTGCTTAAGCCTGGGAATCCAAAGCTGTGGTGAGTCATGATAGTACCATTGCACTCCAGCCTTAGTGATAGAGTGGGACCTTGACTCAAAAAAACATTATTAACAATTCTGAGAGAGAAAGATTGGAATCTTCAACTATTCATGAGGTTCTCTCTTTTCCTTTAAATTGAACAGTTTTGAGGTCATGTGTTTTGAAACTCTGTTATTAAATAGTTACACATCTAGGATTGTAACATTTTCTTTTTAGCTGACACTGTTTTAAGTATAAGAAGTCTCATTAACTCTGGTAAAATTTCTTGTTCCTAAGTCTAGTTTATTAATAGAATAGACACTCCAGTTTTTATTTGTTTATTGTTGGCATATCTTTTCCCATCTTTTCCTTTTTATCTATTTTTCTCTTTACATTTAAAATGGTTTCGATTTATCACAGAAACAAAGAACTGAGTTCCATGTTTTCATTCATAAGATGACTTTGAGCAAGTATAATGCTATAAGATAGCAATTGGTAGTAGTGGAAAACTATCTGTGGAAGGGGGGTGGGACTGGCAGTTGAGAGAAACTGCTAGGGAAGGGAGGGGCATACCTTATCAACAAGGCTACCTGCATGATTGATCAATGTTTGTATACCTAACCCTGAATTGTACCCCACATCTTTATAATAAATAAATTTTTAAAAATAAATAAATAAAAATTTTTAAAAAGAAATAAATAAGATAAAATGGTTTCCTTTGGACAGAATATAGTTATGTCTTACTCTTTTATCCCATCTGACAATCCTTTGTTTACTTTTAATTAGAGTGCTGAGATAATTTGCTTTTATTGTAGTTATAAATATGGATATTTTATATGGACTGTTTTGACATTTGTTTTCCTATTTGTGTCATCTATTCTTTGCTTCTTTTTCCTTCTTTTCCTGCTTTTTTTGTTAATTATTTGTTTTTTCATTCTACTTATCTCCATTAATGATTTGATTTTTTAAATGAGATTAAAACATATTTTGTATTTATCCACATATTTACTATTTCTGGCTATCTTTATTTATATTTATACTTCCAGATTTTATTTAATATCGATATTCTTCTACCTAAAAATCCCTTCAACATTTGTTGCAGTGCAAGACTGCTGGCAAATAATTCTCTGAGCTTCCAATTGTTTGAAAATGTTTTTATTTTCCCCTAATTTTTGAATGGTAGTTTGTATCTTTTCTTTGGCTATTTTTGAGATTTTTCTCATTATTATTATTTTTTAACAATTTGTTTATGTTGTGCCTTGGTGTAGCTTTCTGTATTTTCATTTGGCTTGTGAGTCTATGAGTTTCCTGAATCTATAAGTTCAAGTTTTCATAAACTTGAAAACATCTTGGTCAACATTTTTCTCAAATATTACTTCTGCCTACTGCCCTCTCCACTCCGCTTATTGTCATCTTCCTCTCTTTCGAGAACTCAATTTAAATGTATGTCAGATACATTGATGTTTTCCCACAGGTTGATGATGCCTTTTAAAATTTTGCTCATTTTTTTTCTCTCCATACTTCATTTTCCACTGTTCCTACTGCAATGTCTTCAAGTTCACTGGTCATTTTTTTCTGCCCTGTCTAATGTGCTGCTAATACCCTACAGTGTATTTTTTATTCCAGCTATTATATTTTCATTGTTTTAAGTTCTACTTGGGGTCTTTTTCAAATTTTTTATTTCTTTCTTCATAATGTTTATTTTTTTCTTTTATATTTTTAACAAATTTATGAGATTCATAATGGCTGTTTTAGGGTCCTTTTCTATTTTATCATCTCCATCACTTCTAGATGTTTCTATTGCTTTTTTTTTTTTTCTAGTTATGGTAATGTTTTCCTACCCCCTTGCATGCCAGGAAATTTTTTCAATGGATATCAAACATTGTGAATTTAAAGTTAATGAGTGCTAAACTTTATTGTATTCTTTTTTTTTAAAGTGTCCAAATTTGTTTGAGCCTGCCATAAAGTAACCTTCAGTTTAGTTTGATCCTTTTATGACTTTAAGGTTTTGAAAAATTATTTAAAGCAGGGCTCGGTGGTTCAGCCTGTAATCCCGCACCTTTGAGAGGCTGAGGTGAGTGGATTGCCTGAGCCCACGGGTTCAAGACCCGCCTGGGCAGCGAGACCTCATCTCTACAATAAATCAAAAAATCAGCCGGGTGTGGTACGCATGCCTGTAATTCCGGCTACTTGGAAGGCTGAGGCCGAAGGATCGCCGGAGCCCAGCAGGTCGAGGCTGCGGTGGCCGGGAGCGGCCACTGCACTCCAGTCGA
>NW_007100061.1:797-32889 GCF_000164805.1 Carlito syrichta | reverse complement strand
CAAAAAAAAAAAAAAAAATTATTTGAGGGAGGCGGGGCTTGGTGGCTCAGCCAGTAATCCCAGCACTTTGAGAGGCCGAGGCGAGTGAATTGCCTGAACCCGTGTGTTCGAGACCCACCCGGGCAACTTGGCGAGACCTCGTCTCTACAATAAATCAAAAAAAACTAGCTGGGTTTGGTAGCGCACTCCTGTAGTTCCGACTACCTGTAAAGCTGAGGCGGAAGGATCGCCAGAGCCCAACAGGTCGAGGCTGTGGTGGCCGGGAGCGGCCACTGCACTCCAGCCTGGGCGACAGAGTGAGACTCCAACTTAAAATATATATATATATTTGAGGGGAGCGACTGTTGTTGTGTCTCTGGCATGTACAGAGCAGTCTTTCCTTTGGGATTATATATCTCCTGAGGTCTCCATTCAGGGGCTCACATGCTTTAAATGTAGCTACCCTGGCTGGAAGAAATGGGAAGTACTCCTAACTTTATGCACTCCTGGAATTATTTAGTTTACGGCTTTCCAAGTTGTTTATTTATTTATTTTTTTTTTCCTTCCAGTGTCATGAAATTTCATCTCATGTTTTTATAAATCACTACTCAGTTAAAGACTAAAGGGGACCTCTTTGGAGCTCTCTCTCTCTCTCTCTCTCTCTCTCTCTCTCTCTCTCTCTCTCTCTCTCTCTCTCTCTCTCTCTCTCTGAAAGCTCTAAAAGTTTTCTTCTTTCTAGATGTGGCCTTGCAGATTATAGCTGCCTTGGACTCCATGGACCCTAATCTCTATCTCTTTATTTCAGCAAGGCCACCTGGCCTTTCTTGGTTTTCCCTCCCTATATTGTTGCAGCTAGTGTTCTCAGGCAGTCAACTTGGGGAAACTGTAGGGCTCACCTCATTTGTTTTCCTTCTCTTAGAGATCACAGCCCTGCAGTGCCTATTGTCTAATTTCTGAAAACAGATGTTTTTATAAATTTTGTCCATCTTTCTAGTTGCTTATGGCAGAAAAACAATATCTATAAAAGTTAATCCTTCATGGGGAGAAGCAAACTCAGAAATACAGTTTTCAGTACTACATAAAAGGAAAGCAGATCAGAAAGAGATTAGAATGATTTTTGAGTACCAATTTACCACATCCACCTGCATTATCCCCACGTTGCAAAGAATACTTGGGCACAATAGCTCACAGAGATGTAAGTGGAAGAATTAGGAATAGAACACAATCTGATTTCAGAGCCCCTTAATTCAGTCATTTTTCTCTATTTCTTCTTTAAGTCTCAGCTATTTACACATGTCCATGCTTGACTGATTCTTTTTCATTTTGGATCTACTCTTTGTATATCCAACCCAATTTGACAAAGCAGAGAGAAAACCCTGAGGAACTAGATCAATTTTAAAAAAAAACAAAAACAAAACCACTCATACAGATAAACACAGAAAAAAAATTTAAATCCAGTCCCACAGTCCTTTATTGTCAGGTCAACTTGACACTCAGGAAAACTGTATCCTCCATTATATCACCTCTAAATGAAGATTTTAGATATATATCACCTCTAAATGAAGATTCTAGCATCTCATCCTCCTTTCATATGACACCTTTTTCTTTTATTTGAAATTCTTCTTGACTTAAAATAACTAAACAATGGGGTCTACATTATTAATATTAGAATTAATGAGAAATTAAAACAAAAATTTTTGTAAATTAATTTCTGGGCCAAGGAACTTTACCTTAGAAAAGTTTTTATATAGCTGGTATATAAAAATGGTATTCAGTTATTTGCCATTATAGTTTACTTTCTCTCTGTGAAACAACAAATATTGCTCAATCTCTGGAATCATAGCTTTATAAATCATGTAAGGCAACACAGGTTCTATTTATAAACAACTCTCAAAGGCCGTATTGTGTCCCCAACTCACATGCCAAACTCCCACTGAGATCTAGTCATGTGCAGATCAAGGTCACACCATGGATAATATTCTCACTTTCATCTCCATGTGAGAAACTAGGGTGAAGGCATAAGTCTTTTACACCAGTAAAGTTCAAGTTCCAGTGTAACTGAATGAGGTCCGAGATCAAACACAAAGGCTGATTTTTAACAGAATTGTTGCCATGGCTTGGTCCTCCCAGATGTGCATGCATATCAAAGCAACAGGCACAACCTAATTGAGACTGCTCAGATTAGAACCAACCAAAGGACTCGTTCACTCACTCAGAATCAAGCAGAAGCACTGCCTTAGAGCTGTCAAACAATAGGTTATTGATCATCCAAAATTGATAGCTATGCTTCTGCCTCCCTCTCATTTACCCACTTCGTTTCAAGCTGAGATGATGCAGACAAAATAATATAGTTTAAGAAAAGTGGGAGTACGTGAAATTGCTAGCCTTAAATCTACTTCCTGCAAAGGTAATTCTCTACAGTGATTCTTATCTTTCGGTGTCTTGAGTAATTATAGGATTTAGAAACTTTATCCTAATTTGTCCCTTGTTTATATCAAGCAGTATGTTATTTTCTTCTAAAGCTACAGGGATCATAATTTCCATACCATTTTTGTTTTGAAGATGAAATATATTCTTTATTACTTCAAGCAACACTGGATGCATTATGTTTAGCAAGTATCCAAATAAGTCAAATGCAGGTGATCCTGTAATAACGTGGACATCCCTGTGTATTACTCACTCAGGTGAAAAGGTGAAGTCAAGTGTACAGTGTCTGGGAATTTATGAAAGAATTTCATCACCTTCACTTGAGAAAATATCACACAGTCCTATTCTCCTGTCTTTCAGAGCCAATATGAGAGGCGCTGGCCCATTTTAGGTCATAACAACAACAAAACTATTGTACTGGTTTTAAACAAGTTTACTAAAGATTAGAAGTCAACGTTGTATTGTCCTCATTTTTTTTCTTTTTATTTCAATAGACTTTTTTCTGCTTCTGCTGTTTAATGCAGGCTGTATGCCAAAACCATCTTAGAAAGTCTGTTATGCCAGATGTCACCCTTTTGCCCTTTTGCTCTATCTGCAGATTTTCTTTTAACAACAGCTGAAGCCCAAGTTAGCAAGCATGCATTTTCTAGAGTAAAAGAGGTATTATGAATAACACCCTTTGTATTTTGAATCACACCCTCAAAGAGCACAGCACTTTGTTCATGCACTAGATCTTTTAAAAAGGATTATTCATGGTTCCTTTAGATTTAAAGGGAGAATTTTAAGGTTTTAGCAGTTTAAGATTCATGTCTTCACTCATAGAAGAAGTTGCTAGGTATGGTTTAATAAACTGATTGGTTTGTTTTTGCCTTTAAGCTGATCATTTCTAGAAAAAGAACAAAAATAAAAAACACTGCTCTACCAGTAAGTGCTTTATGTCGACCCTATGTTGCCAGAACAGACCTGTAGACAGTGAAACTGCCCCCTACAAGAGCTAGCTCCCCAGAGAACAGATCTACTCAATAAAGTCCTTCATTCAAACAAAGCTTTGAGTGGGTTTTGTGCCACTATAGAGAGAAGAGATCGTCAGTTCAACGATTAATTAAGGCAAGAAAGAAATAAATTATCAGGCCAACTGTAATCTTCCATATGCTTGTGTGCATTGTCAGCTTTCAGCTTTGGAAGTTTCTATCTGGAAGTTGGTCAACAATCTAACAGCTGAATGTAACTCAGTCAAAAAGAAGGACATTAGATATTCTGGATTTTGGAAAACTTAAAGTGTTCTCCAAGAAAGATAGGAAAGTCCAGGGCAAAAAAATATTTGTTCTCTTGAGAAGAATCTGTTCTAAATATCCAGTTTTGAGTTTCACATTAATTTATTTCTACCAAATTTACTTTATACTACAGAGGTGTAAGATATAAAATCACAACATTCAATATATAAGGTCATAGCTATTCCTCTTTTAAACTGAAAGAGAACTTATAGATCATCCAACATTAACTTGAAGAAGTTAAAACAGATATGGAATGAGCTGGCTTACATTTTTTTAAAAGTACTGAACAATAGCCATGACCTAATGCTCCTAACTACAGTGACAACAGAGTCACACACTAGCAAGAACTCAATGAAAAAGAAGAAACACTGGAAAGGAACCAGTCTTTTCATTTCATATGTGAAGAACATGAAACCCAGAGATAGGAAATAGTCTGTTCAAGGTCAGATATGCATGTGGTCTTTTCCCTTTTTCTCTTACATTTTTTTCCCTTTTTCTCTTACATTAGTCCCCAACTTTTATGGCATTAGGGACCAGCTTTCATCAGATATTAGATTCTCATAAGGAGCACACAGCCTAGATCCCTCACATGCACAGTTCATAATAGGATTCACACTCCTATGAGAATCTAATACCACTGTTGATCTGACAGTAGACAGAGCTCAGGCGGCAATGTGAGCAACAGGGAGCAGTTATAAACACAGATGAAGGCCATGCTTGGTGACTCAGCCTGCAATCCCAGCACTTTGGGAGGGCAAGGCAGGTGGATTGTCTGAGACCGCGGGTTCGAGACCAGCTTGGGCAACTTGGCGAGACCTTGTCTCTATAATAAATCAAAAATTAGTCAGGCATGGTGGCACACGCCTGTAGTTCCGGCTACTTGGAAGGCTGAGGTGGAAGAATCACCAGAACCCAGCAGGTAGACGCTGGGGTGGCCATGAGCTGCGTGCCACTGCACTCCAGCCTGGGCGATGGAGTGAGGCTCCAACTCAAAACAAAAGAAATACAGATGAAGCTTTGCTCACTTGCCCACTGCTCAGGCTGCTCACTTCCTGCTATGCAGTCTGGTTCCTAACAGGCCATTGGCTGGTGGCCCGGGAGTTGGGCCCTGCTTTAGATGGCCAGTAACCTTCTCAGACCACAGTGGAATAAAAATAAATATCAATGCCAACAAAGCTCCTCCAAAATGCACAGACATGGACACTGAATAGCGTGATGCTGAACAACTCCCAGGTCAACATGGAAATCAAAGCAGAAATTAAAAGATTTCAGGAAGCAAATGAAAATAAAGACACATCTTACCAAAACCTCTGGGATGCCATGACAACTGAACTAAGAGGGGAATTCATATTTCTATGAATACACATGAAGACAATGGAAAGATCATAAGTTAACTGCCTAACAAATCATCTAAGGGAGCTGGCAAGACAAGACCACCAAAACTTTAACTTCAGCAGAAGAATCCAGATCACCAAAGTAAAAGCCCAAATACAAGACATAGAAGACAAAAAAGATCATAGGAAAAATGTCAACTAAATAAAAAGCCGGTTCTTTGATAGGATAAACAAGACTGATGGACTCCTAGCCAGAATGAACAAGAAAAAGAGAGAAAAAGCCCAAATAAACACAACCAGAAATGAAAAAGATCAAATCATGGACCCTGAAGAAATACAAAATATTATCAGAGATTTCTATGCCTAACTGTATGGAAACAAACTCAAAAACCTAAATGAAATGAAGGACTTTCTGACATCACACAACCTCCTAAAGTTGAAACAGAAGAAATTGAGACATTAAATAGATCAATAACAACCCAGGAAATTGACTCTGTCATAAGAAAGCTACCTACCAAAAAAAAAAAAGAAGAAAAAACCCTGGATCAGATGGTTTTCCAACAGAGTTCTACAAAACTTACAAGGAGGAGTTGATACCAACCATATTGAAAGTATTCCAAGCAATCAAAAAAGAAATCATTTTATGAAGCTAACATCACACTGATAGCCAAACCAGGTAAAGATTCATGAAAGAAAGAGAACTACAGGCCAATATCCCTGAAGAACATAGATGCAAAAATGCTCAACACGATTCTGGCAAGAACACACCTCAAAAATCATCCACAAAGACCAGGAGGCTTCATCCCCAGGATTCAGGGCTGGTTCAACAACCACAAGGCCATAAATGTAATTAAATACATCAACAGATGTAAAAATAAGAATCACATGATCATATCATTAGATGCAGAAAAAGCTTTTGATAAAACCCAGCATCCCTTATTGATAAAAACCCTTGAACACATAGGCATAGAAGGAACATATCTCAAAATAGTAAGAACCATCTACAATAAATTTACAACCAACAGTTTGCCAAATGGCCAGATACTGAAAGCATTTCCCTGAAAACTGGAACAAGACAAGGCTACCCACTTTCATTCTTCCTAGTCAACATACTGTTAAAAGTCCTAGCTAGAGCAATCAGACAAGAGAAGTAAATCAGGGGTATCAAAAAGGAAAATAAGAAGTCCAGTTATCCATTTTTGCTGACAATATGATTCTAAAACTTGAAAATCCAAGAGAATCTGTCAAAAACCTTCTTACACTGTTAAAGGACTTTGGTAAAGTCTCAGGGTACAAAATCAGTGTGCAAAAGATTAGTCAAATTCCTATATACCAACAACAAACAGGTAGAGAACCAAAAAAATGCACAATTCCATTCACAGTAGCAACAAAATTAAAAAATGAAGTACCTTGGCATCTTCCTAACCATAGTACAAGACTTTTACAATGAAAACTTCAAAACACCTTCAAAGAAATCAAAGATGACACAAACAAATGGAAATATAATCCATGCTCATGGATTGGAAGAATCAACATTGTTAAGATGTCCGTTCTACCCAAAGAAATCTACAGATTTAATGCAATATCTATTAAATTACCAGCATCATTCTTCTCAGACCTGGAAATGGCAATACAGAAATTTATATGGAAACAAAAACAACCATGAATAGACAAAAGAATCCTCAGCAGAAGAAACAAAGTGGGAAGTATCACACTTACAGACTTTAAACTTTATTATAAGCTACAATAATCAAAACAGAAAGGTATTGGTTCAAGAATAGATATATAGACCAATGGAACAGGATAGAGATTTCAGAAGCAAAACCTCAATTTCTCAACCAACTCATTTTTGGCACAGTGTCCACTAACAACCATGGGGAGAGGAGAACTTATTTGGAAACTGATTCTGGGAACACTGGCTGACCACATGCAGAAGATTAAAGCAAGACCCTTACCTATCACCATACACAAAAATCAACTCTAAATGGATCAAAGACCTAAATGTAAAACCTCAAATTTATAAGAACCTTAGAAAATGCAGGAGACACCCTTATGGAAATTGGAACTGGCAACCAATTCCTGATCAAAACTCCAAATGCCCATGTAGTAAGAGATAAGATAGGCAAGTGGACCTCATCAAACTGAAAAGCTTCTGCAAAGCAAAAGAAGTCATCAAGAATGGGAAAAAATATTTGCCAACTGTATATCTGACATCCAATACCTACAAGGAACTCAAACATGCTGGAAAGAAAAAACAAACAAACAACCCTATTAAAAAGTGGGCAAAAGACATGAATAGACACTTCTTAAAGGAAGACATACCAGCAGCCAACAGACACATGAAAAAAATGCTCTGCCTCACTAATCATCAAAGAAATGCAAACAAAAACCACACCGAGATACCACCTAACTCCATTCAGGATGGCCATCATAAATAACTCAAAATACAACAGATGCTGGAGAGGTGCAGGGAAAAGGGAACACTTCTACACTGTTGGTGGGAGTGTAAACTACTACAACCTCTGTGGAAAATAGTGTAGTGATTCCTAAAAGATCTAATAATCAACCTTCCATATGACCCAGCAATTCCTCTTCTGGGAATATATCCGGAGGAACTCAAATCAGTCTATGACAAAGATACCTGTACATGCATGTTTATTACAGAATTATTCACAATAGAAAAAACACAGAACCAACTGTGCTGCCGATCGAAAGTGGACTGGATTTTTAAAATGTGGTACATATACACAATGGAATATTACACAACCATAAAGAAGGACAAAATTATGAACTTTGCAGCAACTTGGATGGATTTCGAGTCTATAACACTCAGTGATGTATCACAGAAACAAAGAACTGAGTACCACATGCTCTCACTCATAAACGAACCTGAACAATTATCATATTACTATAAGAAATTGGCAGTGGTGGGAAACTGCCATGGGGGAACATACTTCATCAATAAATGTACCTGATCTCAAACCAGGCAAAGTGGGGACCAATGCGAGATGCAAACTTTACCTGTACAATGACAACTTGTATACTTAACCCTAAATTATACCCCATATCTTTAAAATAAAATTTAATTTAATGTAAAAGGCTTTGCTTGCTCACCACCACTTACCTCCTGCTGCTGTGTGGCCCAGTTCCAAACAGGTCGCAGACTGATATCAGTCCATGACCTGGAGTCTGGGGACCTCTGCACTATACCACAACTACAGATTGCTTTGTATGGCAGTCTAGACAATTGGTAGTGTTGCTTTGAATCATTTTTCAGAGGTAAGTCATGAAGTAAGGAGCAGAAATAGGTTGCTGTTTATCTAGCATCAGAATACCCTCTACAGAACTTTCCTGAACTAATTGTGTGGTCCCATACCCAATTATGTTGTGCTAATAGACCCAGACAGAAGGGAGCCAAAAGAATGAATTCTGCTGATTTTTTATCTCAACAGAAATATTTTATTTTCAAAACAATCCCACATACTCCCTATTAAGAATCAAATCTCAACTAGATCAGCTAGAAACTCATAAAAAGGAAAAAAAGTTAATTGAAGTAATTGCTATTACTTGGGCATTTAAAACACTTTTGCTAATCCTAAACCAATCTTCAGATTCCAAAATCTCAGTCACCTGTTAAGGCTAAATGCCTTCCCAATGACAGTTTGTTAAGCATATGCAAACCTGTGCTCATGTGCGCATCTGTGCCTCTTAAACCAGCTGCCTAAGAGAAAGAAGCATTTCTTTAATCTGATTGTGTCCATGCCATAGTACCTAACTTCTGCTCAGACTGAGTTCCTTTACAGTGAAGGTGGGGAGTTGATCTTCTGAAAGGTCTCTGCTCCTCCCAAACACTGGGGCAACCATTTGTTCCCAATGCTGGCTACATTTCAGGACCACTTGGGAGAACCTTTAAAATATACAACTTCCTGGTCTACAATCTCAGAGATGCTGATTCCATAAGTGTAGACCCACAAAGCCCTCTGATTGTTTTCAGTTAAGTTCTCTAGGTGATTTTTTTTTTTTTTTTTCCCAGCTAGCGTAAGAACCAGCCTGGAAACCAGAATCGTAACTCTCTGAACAGGAACAATGTTTATTTCCATTGAGTTCTTGTTTTTATCCATTCATTTCTTTCTTACCACTTTCTAGTAATTGTACCCATCAGAGAAAGCACTATGCCTCAGAGGAAAACAGAGAAAAACAAGAGCTGAAAAAGCAATAAACCAACAAAATTATAAAATGTAGCACCTGGAAGGAGATCCAGAGACAATATATACCAGAGTATACAGACTCATACCTTCAAGCTTTGATTGACTTGACAGTAGGAAGGATACAACCTCTCTGACTTGGCCACAGGCCATGATACTTGATTGCCATATCCCAACCCTATTAGCTCAATGGTGTTCCTGCCGGACTATTCTGTAGACAGTTCCCTAAAATGTATACCTCTAGAAGGCCCTGTTTACTTGGTTGTGTCTCAGGATTTTCCACTGAAATAAACAACAATGTGATTATCACTCCGTGGAGCTGGACTCATCTTCACATGACCATAGGCATTTGGGTTCTTGATTTCTAATTTTGTCCATGCCTCTCATGTTTTATGTCTGGAAACTGAAGCCCATAGACATGATGGGACTTACCTCAGCTTATAGAGCAAAGTAGTGATAAAGTTAGATGAATACCTTTCCTGAAACCATAAGACTAGTTACCTAAGTCAATGCAGACATCACACTCAGCAGTCCTAACTCC
Organism: Carlito syrichta; assembly: GCF_000164805.1. NCBI lineage: Eukaryota > Metazoa > Chordata > Mammalia > Primates > Tarsiidae > Carlito > Carlito syrichta. Next base: position 23,129 of record NW_007100061.1, on the reverse strand, counting down.
AGAGAAAATAAGGACACAGTGTTGGGATAAAAGAGTTGACCCATGGAAGATCAATATTATGTCACAAAAGTCCTACCACTGTAGTCTCTATTTCCCAGAGTCCCACAGTCAATCTGAGGGAATCAGAAGCAATGAATTCAACTTCACTGCAGTAAGTGTTCCCATTTCAACAGATTTGCGTACTTGACAGAGAATTAAGGGTTATTAGTTGGAAAGAAGTGATGGTAATAATTTGTTCCATAAGATTAAAAAGAGAAATGATTGTTTCTAAGACTTCCACTTAGATGTTCTGCTTCTCATTTTGGAAGAAAATACACATATTATGAAGTCAGAAGAGTCTTAAAGGATTCTTAAGGATAATACAAGGATTAACTGATGGATGAAAGTTGTACTCTTAAAATAATGTCTTTGAACAAGCTGGATGGAGTGAATGATTCTGAGGTACGTTGTGTTTCATACTGAAGAGACAATTCTCCATAGATGTCTGATATTTTATTAGAAGAGGCAGTGGTTACCTTTGCTACAAACTATCTTTTCAATAATATTTGTAGAGAGGACAGACTTGGAAGATAGTGATAGTATCTCCCTCCAGAGCAACAAGAAGGGTTCTTTACTGTCCTATATATTAAAAATAATGTCTTCCTCTGGGGCAAGGGACAGATAGGCTTACTGTCCAGTATTAAAGATTCATATTCCTAACTCAGGATTCCTCATCTGTGATGCAAGCCCTGTGTATGTAGCATTCATCTGGATTCCTTTGTGTCACCTACATGGGTCATAGGGTGGGGAGAGGAGAGGAACTGATACAAATATCATCTTCACTCCACTTGCTGTTGTTGTAAGTAATAGAGTCCTCTGTCTCTGACTTGGGATTCTCATGTCATCTGTCAGTATTCATGAAATTGTAGCAGATAAACATGTTAGCTTGCAGGTAAATTAAAATCTCAGGCCCATCTCAGCTCTTGACATGGGGAAAGTCTCAAGTTTAATAGACAAAACTAGACCTTCTTTCACAATAGTACAAAAATTAAAAAAGAAGTTGCCTTTTAGTCACAAAAACACAACCATAAATAAAATTAATATAGGTAAATCATAAGCTTTGGGGTTTTTTTGAAATTTCTGTCACACAAATACCAGACTACAGCATGAGACATGCTTGAGCCAGGTTAAAATGTAAGTAAAGTGATCAGTAACTTGGTTGGAATGCAGAAAGACCAACCAGTAGATTAAGGCATCTAGGTGAGGCAATAAGCAAGTTAACCGTGTTTGGTGCAGGCTCAGAAAGGCTAAAGGAATCCTGATTATCAAAAGAGTAGAGGATTAGCTGGTTCCTGGATAGACAATGTCATTATAAGTTAGAGAACTGGATTCAAGAAACATAATCCACTCTTTCACTCATAAGTTGGGTAGAAGAATGGAGACTAACCTAACTAGACTGTATTAGTGGAACAAATTCAAGTTAGGACTCCAGTCTATGAGAAAAACTAGAAAACTGAGCAGGTTTACCACACAAAAACAGAATGGAATAAACTGGAGTCCAGTTGTAGGACAAGGCTAAAGAGATACAAGAAAATTATGGGGATTGGCAGTAGCAGGAAACTGCCAGGGGGTGGGGGAGAGGGAAGGAGGGATTGGCAATAGTGGGAATCTGCGAGGGAAAAGGGAGCACACCTCATCAACAAGGGTACCTACATAATGAACATTTGTATACCTAACCCTGAATTGTACCCCACATCTTTAAAATAAAAAAAATAAAAAATAAAAACTTAAGCCACAAAAGAAAAGAAAAGAAAAAAACATGGGGGATGTTTAGACTCAAAAGCTACAAAGACTTCTGGACCATCCTGTTCCACAAGATGTTGCTTAAGACTGAAGCTTTCAACATCCTTCTGCTCCACCCTGAACTGCCTTAGCAATCGAGTGAGCCTGGATCTACTGCAAGAGTTTTCTGTAGATTCAATATGAAGATAAAGGCAGAAGGAAGGACACAGCATACTGATAGCATACAGAAAAATGATTGCTCCATTTTTTCAAAATACCAGAGTGCTGAGTCATATGATGGTCCATTCAATCAAATGAATTATGCTATTTTGTCACAGAACTTTCTACTCTGACACCAAATGAAAAAATAAGTATAAGGTGTAGATTTGACCTATGGGGGGCATATAACTTTTTAAAACACTGGTAGAAGTTTTTTTGTTTGTTTGTTTGTTTATTGCCCCAATACAAATTCATTCTTTAGACTCAGAACCCACTGGCCCACAGGTCCTAAGGTAAAAATCTGGGAAAAACATTACAACATATTCTTGTCATGGTGTTACAAAGTCCTTCCTCTTGATGACCTAGCCACCACTTCAGTCAATACATTCTAGAACTAGAAAAAAACTGGGCTCGGTGGCTCAGCCTGTAATCCCGCACCTTTGGGAGGCTGAGGTGAGTGTATTGCCTGAGCCCGCGGGTTTGAGAACCGCCTGGGCAGCGAGACCTCATCTCTACAGTAAATCAAAAAATCAGCCGGGCATGGTAGCGCATGCCTGTAATTCCGGCTACTCGGAAGGCTGAGGCGGAAGGATCGCTGGAGCCCAGCAGGTCAAGGCTGCGGTGGCCGGGAGCGGCCACTGCACTCCAGTCTGGGCGACAGAGTGAGATTCCAACTCAAAAAAAAGAAAAAAGAAAATATTTCAAGTCTGGAAACTGGATAGAGTTTATAAATTTTTATTGGGGAATTTTCTCTCAGTCTCCTGCCTATTTATTCTTACTTCCTCGCCATCTACTTCCTATTATATTATATATATTCATGAGATCTTGTTAGCTATCCATCTATTTGCTGAGGAGAATGTCATGCCTATTAACCATCCTTACAATTCTTTGCTGGTCATGCCCGCTTGGCTGCCCCTTCATGACATCTGGAGGTTAAGTGCCACCACCTGGCATCTATTACTTTGGGGCACTGTTATTCACATTACTGTCAACAAGCCAACCTCTGTAATAGAGTCTTCTACCATCAGCCCTGCTTTCCACAAGCAAGCTACCACTGAATTTCTTGCGATGTTGATTTCCTTCTCACTATCACATTCCTGATGGTCTTAGGGAAAGGTGTGTCCTCTAGGACTTTCTGTAGGACATAATTTTCTAGCAGTTTCTCTGGCCTCACATGTTATAACCACTCCAGTATGCCCACTTCCATGCACATTTTAAACCTTCTGCTTTGCCCCCTCCCATAGCACTATTTCTCTCAACATGAATAATCACTTTCTCCAGGTTTTTAGAGGCCACCCACAAAGTGAGTTCGCATCATCTTCTAAAGTCTTTGTCGGGTGTTGCATCTCACATTGCAAGAGGGTTCCCTCAAGTCACCCTTATTCAGTCATATGTTATGATCTCTGTGGTCTAGCACCCTCAAATTTCATTCCCATGGGTACTCTACCAACTTTTTCTAGTACACTTCAGATAATTTTGCAGCTTCTTTGACGTGTAACTTCATTCTTCCCTTATCAGAAACAGTATGTCCCTAGCTGGCCTATGCTGCAACTCAACCCTAGGTATTGCTCTGGCAGCCAGGAAAGAAAGTAGAAGCAGATCCCAAGAGACACTCTTGTAGCCTTGAGGGACCCAGTGTCTTTACTTAAGGAGTGGGTTTTGTTCCAGTGTTTCTCGGCTTTCCTAATGCAAGGAACACCACCCTCTTTACAAGCTCTATCAAGAAGACTTTTGGACTATATACTTAGTTTTTAATTACTCGTTAACTGTCATCAGCTTTTTCTTAGCCCTTTGTAGGTGATCAATAAAACTTAATAACAATCAGCCAATTTTTCTGATTTTGTGTACATTGTTCTTTCACACACGTTTAAAGCCTGAAAGCCCAAAACATCACACCTACGAGTCCATCTCCCAAGTCACCTCCAGGGAGGGTTTTGGCAATTGGCACACCAGGAACTATCCATCCTGTGTTATTTCCTATATTTTCAGAAAAAAGTTGCCCTCCCTGTATTAGTGGAGTTTGCTGGAAGCAGATACAGAAGCAGAGATAGGAATGCAAAGGATAACATTCTGAAATAAAAAGTCTTACTACCTGCATTCTCAGAGAAATCTGGCCTTGCCTGTATTAGTAGAGTTTGCAGGAAGCAGACACTGAAGCAGAGCTAGGAAGGCAAAGGGAAACATTCTGAAATGAAAGGAGGGGAAGTAGGATTGGGCAAGAAGAACTGCATATTGACAGTCTTCATTTTTTACTAAAGATGCTCCTCTCTCAGAGAAATACCAAGGTACTTCACCACAGTCCTGCTCAATCGTTGACTGTGGCCACTCCAAGAAAGACATGACTTCAAAAGTGAAGCAGATCTTAAGAAAGTGAACAACTGGCAATTGCTACTACCACACTGTACCACACTCCTCTAGCAAGGCAACAAGTCCTTTCTTAAAGGAGGTTCAGAAGGGTATATCTCTGTGTTTGACTGCATTGTTTCTCTTCACTTTCCACTGTGCAAATGCTTCTTTCATATGGGTTTGGTGACTCTTGGTGGTTGGTCTCCCTTGCCTGTACTTTGTTGTTCTTTGGATTGTAGTGACACTTGATATCGTTGCTGATGTTGAACATGCCTTTTTGCTTTTGCTTTCAAGTCTCTGTGTGGATATTCAGAAAGATCCAAAAATTATGCTGCCATTGAGGCCGTCTTCCCAGAATTGGGTGCAGATTCTATTTTTTATCTATATTTTTAAGTAAAATGTAGAACACCCAGTAAGAATTTTGATATCTGCTTTAGCATTTACACTGAATCAAGACATGGAAGGAATGACATCAGGAAAGAAGACATTTAAAACAGAAAATAAAAATGCAAGATATCATAGATTTTTTTTCTCAAACCAAGAAAGTGATGTGCCTGAAACTGATTCAAAGAATAACGAAATGACCTTGTGCCTTCTTTCTACCTGTCACATTCTACAGTTAATAATATAAAGTCTGAAAGACACAAATTACACAGAAATGGGAGACTAGAGTAAAGAATATATACAGCGGTAAGAAAAAAATTCCAAATTTGCACAAATGTTCACTTTTGAACATGGAAGAAGGGTTATGCTTGTTATTTCACACAAATGGATTCACCTAACCATAATTAAAGGCTCTAGCCAATTAAGGTTGTAATAAAACCACAGACAGCTAGCTGTAAAATGAATAGAAAAAAGAATAACAACTCTCCTGAGGAGTCTGGAAGCTGAAAGTTGCTTATGGCGCTCTGTCTCAGATCTTATACTTTTGGAAAATAATGAATCTCAGGACTTTCATGGTTTTGTGCAGATTCCTTTCGTTTTAGAGTATTTTCTTTCTTTTCAGCATTTTTTCCCTTGTGAATAGGGTATGTGCAATCAGATGTGCCGCAGGTGCAATTCCCATATAAAATGGGCTTTGAGGACCCGAGATGCCTTGCCTCTCTCAGATTCACACTTCCAATGAAGTCTTTCAATCTGGGTGGGAGTCAGGATGGTTCAGTGGCAGATGAAGGAATTTAGCAACACTAAGCAGACCTGTATTTAGACCCCAACTCCTCTATTTAATAGAGGATTGTGCAAGAAGTTTAAACTCTCAGAACCTCAGTTTCATCTTCTATAAAATTAAGATTATACAAGTCATCTTGTGGAGGTAATGAAATAATTAAAAATATATAGCTAATCTCCTAACATATAATAAGTATTTAATAAGTGTTTATTATTATTATTGATTATCAGTCTATTAGTTTGGGAAAAAAATTATCTATGGTATCCAAAAATTATTACTATCTATATGTCATTATAGAATATCTTTTTCTGCTGAAAAGGTAAATCAGCTGGCTCTTTTGCTGTCATGTAGACTCAGACCTCCTGGGGAATAGCCAAAAGAGAAATAGAATTAGACTCTAGCTCTAAATGATGGAAATTGCTTTACACTGGCCATGAAGAGGTAACAAAAACAGAATAAGCAGGGGAAAAAAAGTACTTTAACCCATATTATCTCTTTAGAACACTTGAAGAGTAGACCTAACATCTATATAAAAGGTAGAAAAAAAAATAACAAATAAGACTGTGGGTGTCTTTTTATTTTTCATTCCTCTGAAATACAGTGAGTCATCCTTATCCATGAGATCCAAACTCACGGATCAAAACTGTAGTTAGGCCTATGATGGTTGGGTCTGTACTGAACATTACAGACTTTTTTCTTATCATTAGTCTCTAAATAATACAGTATATCAGACATTTATATGACATTTACATTGTATTATGTATTATAAATAATCTGTGGATGATTTAAGGTATATGGGAGGATTGCATAAGTTATATGCAAATATTATGCCATTTTATATCAGGGATTTCAGCATCCGTGAATTTTGGTGTTCAGGGGTGGAGGGGTGTCTTGGAACCCATCCTTTGTGGATACTGATTGATGACTGTACTAACAATTTTGTCTAAATGAAATTGATAATCCAGGATGAAAATATTGGCCCTTAAGTTTCCCACCAAAATATTCAGACCTGTCTTTCATTGTTGAAGTTCTGGTTTTTAGTTTTCTTTTTCTCCTTTTTTTTCCCCAGAAATCATTGAACTACGCTATTAAATTAGAAATTTATGTTTGGATTCACAAGAGAGTACACCAATTCAAAAAAATTGCCCAATTCACTGCCCAGGCTGGAGTGAGTGGCACACCCACAGCCTCCCCAGCCTTGATCTGCTGGACTTGGGTGATCCTTCTGCCTCAGCCTTCCAAGTAGCCAGAACTACAGGCATGCACTACAACACCCGGCTAATTTTTTTTATTTATTGTAGAGATGAGGTCTCGCCCAGTTGCCCAAGCTGTTCTCGAACACATGGTCTCAGGCAATCCCCTTATCGTGGCCTCCCGAAGTGCTGGAATTACAGGCTTGAGTTACCACTCCTGACCCAAAAATATTTCATAGAAAGTTCAGGTCTTTTCTTTGTCTGCTGCTACTTTTGTATGTGTGTGTGATATTTTTAAAAAGAACGCATTAGAACAGTATTTATCTTGCCAAGAATAAATGTCAAAGTCATATCTGAAAGAAGAACATTGAACTTTTTATTGAAGGCCAGCTGCCAAATGCAAATTAACACCTACAAGGAACTATCTGACAATTTATTTGAATATTAATAAGTATGAACCTAAAGGGTGACAGATGCTTATATAAGATATAACTATTATATATTTGAAATATAATATGGTGGTAAAAGCAAACATATTTTGTAGATTTTAAGAAAAGCTGTGAATTGTAAACTTATAAGTTTTTGTTCACTAAGTCAGTAAGTAGATTTTGATCCTCCACCAAAACTGTGCCATAATGAAGGATATTCGATAGTAATATTTTTTTTGAGACAATAAGCTCATTGACAGTGAAACACTTATTTTAAAACTGGATGTTAATCTGTTAGGGAACTTTGAAGGGGATCCATACATTAGATTAAAACACAGATAGCAAATAGATTTCCAGCCCTGACTGATTGGTAGGGACTGCCTAGACCACTATATGGAGATTACTTCTGAAGCAACACCTTGATTAATTAGGAAAAAAATGTCATTATCTCTTAGCAAAGTATGCACAAGACACAGGAGTGGGGCATGCGTTATTTATTCACCATTCCTGTTTAGTAGCTGATCTAGGTAGCAGTAGTTAATAATTATAAATGTCAAAAGAAATTATAAATGTCATTGATAAATGGTATTCATAAATGAATATATAGCACTGACTACGTATTTTAAGCACTTTACATGTATTATCTTGTTGAATTTTCTTAATAGACCTCTGAAATATGCGCTGCTATTATTCCTTTTTTTCACTTAGGAGAAACTGAGGGATAAAGATGCTCAGTATCCCCAAGTGGGTATTGAATAGTGGAGGTCGAATCTAAAAGTCGTTCTGCATAGAATCAAAGCCCTGCTCATTAGCCCTTGAAGAAGTTATTTGAGGTCCTGACTGACTCCCAGGCTCAAGATAATACAAGTAAACAGAAAACTGAGCACACCAACATATCCTGCTTCATCGAAAACCAATGGCCAGGAACTCAGGGAACAAACTCAACACTTAGCAATGAGCCTCTTTCTAACTCTATCTCTATCTCCTCTATCTCCATCTCTATCTCTATCTCTATCTCTGTCTCTGTCTCTGTCTGTGTCTGTCTCTATCTCTATCTCTCTCTCTCTGTCTCTCTCTCCCTCCCCCCCCAAGTCAGGATCTCTGTCACCCAGGCTGGAGTGCAGTAGCATGTGCAGCTTCTACCTCTTGGTCTCTGGCAAAACTTCTGCCTCTTTGTTCTGTTCCCTATGTCTGAGTCCCGTGATCAATTATCTAATATCCTAGACCTTTATATGGAGCCTCACCTTCTCCTTGCTGGATTCTCCCCAAGACTGAACTTTTGATTCACACCCAGGGTCTATGGACACTGCAACTCGATTTGTGTTCCTGCTGCCTGCACTAACCCAGAGGTAGATGACCTCCCAACTTTCCTCCATGCCCAGTCTGCATGGAGATAATGAAGATAAGCACCCTGTACTCTGAGCCGAGGTATAATGAGAGAACCCTTGAAGGCACTTCTAAGTCTAAGATTCTACCCTATAAACGCAAATATTCATAAACTAATTTTTATGTTTAAAAAAAGAAAGAAAAATATATTTATCTTATAGTTTAATGTATTGAGTCAAGGCCAGGGTATTGTCATAGAATAAAAAAGGTTGACACTTAATTGAGCTCTAGAAATAGCACAGAAAGCCCTGCACTCACCTCCCCCGGGACCTAGGCAGGGTCAGGCAATGAGATGAGTCAACTCAGACCCAGGCTTGTCAGACTAGAACAAGAAGGTATCTGCTTAGAGTTAACCTAGTACGTTTAAATTCTCTGAGTTTTACTTTCTCAATCTCTAAGATGGATATTATGTCTATCTCAGAGCCTGTTGTGAAAATTAAGTGTTACTAATATGTTTGGCACCCTGTAAGAATTCAAGAAATGTTATTATAATTCCTTTTTCTTTATTTTCTGTTTTAGTCCAACCTTCAAATACTGCCCTCAGTTGCTCAAAGTTTTCTGCTCAAATTTTACTCCTCTGTAACTTATTGTTTATCACTTAAATCTGCAGACTCCAAAATGACCTCTTCTTTCTCCCTACTCAATACTTGTCAAAACACTGATTACCTTAATGCTAATGAGTGATATTTTAACAGTAAAAAGGTCATAGAGAAGAACTCTCATGGTTTTACAGGCTTCCCAAACACTGTCCTGAACTTCAAAGAGTTTAAAGTACAGAAGGCAGGCAGGGGGACCCCAACCCTTAGCATAGCACTACCACTTTATTCAGTTTTACATATTACATTTCTGGGTTAAGCTTTCATTTGGAGTATAGATTCTGTCCATTAAAAAAAAGAAAGAAAGAAGAAAAACCACTGCTTTATTATTAAGAAAATCTTCGAGTCTCATGGAAATCCTGTTTTACTCACCTTAAGTTCATTTTCTCTAAATCTGGCCTTATTAGAAGAGCTTGTTAGTACCCACTATTGGATAAAATGCCATCTCCTTGAATGAGTCAAAGGCAGAGAGGCAATATAGAATCTTAGTGGTATCAGAAAATGAAATCTATTTTCATCAGTCCACTATAGCTTTCTAGTGGCCCTGTCTGGAGCATGTCTGATGTCCTCAATCTTAGGAATCTATTATTTTTAGATTGAGATACATTTATAAAAGTATGGCCCACTTTGCTATCCAGGACTTTTACTTGGGAATTCTACTTTTCTAGGTACAATTGGGAAAAACAGAAAGGATGTGATTATTCATAATAGGCTCTTGAATGCTTTTTTTCTGATTCAGTATGAAAAAAAGATACACACACACACACACACACACACACACACACACCCCCTGAATACTACGTACGAACATTCATTGGCAATCGGCAAAACCTCCTGAAACCTCTCAAATGAGTCCAATCCAGGACGAAGGGGAAAACACTCTGTTAGGTTCATGTGGGGAATACCTGGGCTCTGATAAGGTCATTGTCAGTGCGCATATATAAAATAAAGATGATAGAGCATGACATTAAAAGGTAATAACCATTTATGTGATCTCATTCATGAGAGGAAGAGATTTTTCACTTTGAATTATGTTGTATTGTATAATATTATACATACCAGGAAATAGTTAGTTGATATCTTAGATTAATTCCTGATTATAGTAAGGAAGACAATTGATCGATTGCCTTTAGGAACATACAATGGTTTTCTCAGTTCATTTGGAAGTAGTTATTAAATTATTTTGGTGGATGGTGGAATAACTTGATGACCAGGAAAAAAAATCTAGTAATAGAGTAATAGCAGTAAAATTAAAACATTAATTAGAATACAAATAGTATATCTCATTGCATTAACAATAATTCACACAAAATTTTGAAACTTCTATGTGCATACAGCACGCATATAAAGGGTTCTTTAATTTTTTTTTTCTTTTATGGATGAAAAAACCAAAACCTCCAAAGATGAAGGAATTTGCTAAGGCCATACAACGAGCAAGTGGTAGAGACAGTATTTCAGCTCCGGCCAATGTGAATCTAAATCTTGTTGTTTTAAGAGCACACATTACTATTTCCTTCACAATCCCTCCTCAAACTGCTCACTCTGAATACCACATGTTATCACTTGTAAGTGGGTCCTGATCACTGGTCACATGAGCACAAGGGTGGGAACAGCAGACAGTGGACACCGCTAAGGGAGGAAAGGAGGAGGGAGGGAGGGCACATGGCAACACACTAGGAATCAAGTCCACTATCAGGGGGAGAGAGGGACCACTAAAAAAAGCCCAAACTTCACCTACATGCAACTTACTTACATAATTACTCCTCACATGTACCCCACAACTCTAAAATAAGACTGCTCACTACAACCGTGGAATTACTCACTCAGTCAGTCATAATTTATTTGGGTCCTTTAGGTAGTATGAGCCTCTGACCATATACATTTTTGTTAAAAAAACTGAAATGTCATTCTGGACCAACCACGAGATCTCACAGTTCTACTTGAGGTCTTAATTCCATTCCAAGAGTTCCTGCAAAGGAAATGGTTCTCTCGTCTCCTCTTCTTTGACTCTGCCCTCTCCAATCTCCCTGTCTGAAAACACACACAAATCCCACACCATCAACGCTCCCTGCAAACACAACACTTTAAAAATCTTCTCTCCTTGCTGTCATCTCAAACTCAAGCCTTATATTTTTTCCTTGCTACTAACCTTCTTTCTAATAGTCTGCGTTCACTTTCCTATTCACTCCTAAATCTCTTACATTCTAAAGTCCACTCTCAATACTTTTTTACACTGCAATTTAAAAGGCTTACTGCTTACCAAATTTAAGAAAAGTTTCTTGGAACCCTCATTCTCTTTGACATTTCTGTGTCTTCTATGGCCGTTTTCTTCTCAAAACCCATCATTTCACCGGTGGGTTCTCATGAGACTGTGTTAGTAGAATTATCTTTCTTCCTTGGTGCCTCTTTTCCCGCTGGGCACAACACATGGATGGCCCCAAGGATTATGTCCTCAACCCTCTTCTGTGTCTATTTGGTATCCCATGGTGATATTCCCTGCTGAGTCCTTAACTAGCACCTCTCAGCAAATGATTCCCAAGCTCGCTGCACTAACTTCAGCCTTTCTCCTAAGCCTCAGACCTACATTTTCAACTGTCTTTTGAACATACCTAAGTACATTTTCATATCCAAACCACAAACTCAGCATATCATAATTCTAGCTCACCTTCTCCATACAAAAAACCTAAGATGGTTTTCTAATTTTTCTCTTTCAACTAGGATCAAATTTTGGAGTCATCCTTAATTGTTTTGTTGGGTCCTGTGAATTCTATTTTCTCATTGTATCTCTCTGTCTAGTTTCTGTATTGGTCTTTCTACCGTCAGTATCTCCCTATCTAAATCTACTGTGCACTGCTGCCATAAAATAAATCTCTCTTAATCACAGCATCAATAATAATGTTAATCATAAACATTTAGTGATCGACTGCTTTGTACAATGAGATAACATCATTATCTAATCAGATTCTCATAACTCCTGGAGGTAAGTACTAAAAATTCTCATTTTTATTGCAGAGAAGATAAATATTCCAAGAAATATAATCTTTCTCAAGGAAATGCATCACATACAGAGCAGATTATGGATTTACATCAAGGTCTATCAGACACCCATGCCCATGTACCAAATCATCTGCTTGTCAAAAAACATCAAGAGCTCTCCTGCCTGTTTTCCTCACCTGGCACTTCATTTCCCCATTTGCAAAGCCCCAGTAAACCTTCCCAGACTAGTCTTTCACTCTTCCCCTCCAAATAAACAACAATTTAATCCACCTCAAGTTCAACATTTCCAACCCTCTAAATTTGTTACAGTTTATAACCTCTGTTTAGGCTCTCTTCAACATGACTCTTTTGGCCAGATCTTATCCTTTCTTCAAGACCAATCTCAAAAGCCCTTCCTGTTTCTCTGGTTTCTCTGGTTTAAGTGAAATCTCTCCCTCTTCTGACTCTGTGTAATGTTATGTTTATATCTCTTGAGAAATGTCTTATTTTGTGCTTTATGTTATTTTTATTTTTGCCTTTCTTTTGTCCTTTAACTAAAGGTACATTTTTTATGGACATGGACTGAATCTGACCTACCTAGGTGTCCCCTGTATCCTTGAAACCAGGGCCTGTGGAAGTGTGTACTAGACAATGAATGTAAGTTCTGTTCAATTGAATTAAACCTAGGAGCCCTAGGATTCCAAAGCAAATAGGCACTGGGGCTATATCCTGATTTTGCTCTAGCCTTTTGCAATAAAGCAATTCTCTGATCTCTTTAAAATCTCAATTTCAATTCTACTATTTTTCAGCATTTCTTTTATCCCAAAGGAGACCCTTCCTCAATGAATAAGGTCACTCCAGTCACAGAGTGAAGGACTGACACTTTTATTCCAAAGCACTCTTTATATATAGCCCAAAATAACCTTGAACTCTCAATTTGCCATTTCATGTCACACTCCTTCCAATGCAGTTAGCAAAATCAAAGGAAAACCATTTTTAAAGTGCTTATCTTTTAGGTTTTTCTCACTTTGATAACAATAAGACATCATGACTTTTTTTTTACTAGTCATGTTCTTGTTGAAATCCAAAGCCCCTGCTGAATTCTTCTGAATATAGTTCAGTAATATCTTTTTGCCACTTAACATCATTTATAATCTCTATAAATAATTCTGAATTAAGTATGCAAAGTATATTAAAAATATAACTTTCATCTGTCTCTTGCATAATGTTAAAATGTTTTTCCAAACAGCACAGTGAATCTTTTACTAGAGCAATGCTTTGCCTAAATATAAACACAGAATTTAAAGATACTCCTATATGAAATTCTCTAGATGACCTGGTTCTTGTGTAAGTAAGAACACACACATCGTACCACTGGTGGCTTTTTTTTCTTTTTTTTTCCTGTCTCTACTCTTTGTGTTGGGACAATCGCTGGTGGCATTTTCATGTAAACCTACTATGGTGAATCCAGATGGAGTATGAAAATTGTGACTTCCAGCTTCAGTTATAGTTGCTTGTATGGATAGATGGGCCATTTAGCTAAGCTCTCTTATTACTAATATCCACTCATAATTGAGCTACTAGGATTATAATGACTTAGTAAATAAACAAGATGATCAAACTGATATATATCACACTTATTTTTCTTTTCTTTTTTTTTTCTTTTTTTTTTCTTTTTTTTTTGTCAGTGTCACCCTGGTATTCAGACCGGAGTACAGTGGCATGATCATGGCTCACCAGTCTCTACCTCCCTCAGGTGCAGGCTATTCTTCACCTCCCTCAGGTGCAGGTCTCCTGAGTTACTGAGATGACAGGCACACACCACTACACCTGGATAATTTTTTTATTTTTTTGTAGAGATAAGGTCGACTATGTTGCCTAGGCTGGTCTCAAACTCCTGCCTGGGTTTAAGCAATCCTCTAGCCTCAGCCTCCCAAAGTACTTGGATTATGGGTACTCTACCCGGCCAATTTTTCTTTTCCTTTTGATAACTTCCTTCAAAGAATTGCTTTCCTTTCATAAAAGTGACTTTTTCTAAAGTATTGCATTACATATTTTCATTTCCTAGTATTGTGTACTTTATTAATCTTTAATTAATGAAATTATGTTATAGTTTGACTAAACAGTAACTAAGGTTTAATTAAATTTTTAGTCTATGAAGGGAAAATCATCTTTCTTATATGGAAAAGAAAAATTGATCACTTAAGGGATTTTAAGAAATTAAAACTTAGACAACAATTTGAATTGATATTATTTCTTTGATAAGTTTTTTCAACATATCAACAGAAAAGCATTACATTTGTTCAATGCCATAGTTATGTTAATATGCAAGGAGGAAGCAACTGTTGTCAAAAATATTTGATGTTTCTAATTGACTCCATTTCTTAAACCAGAAATGAAGACTGCCTGTTTTGCAAGTCTTTTGTAAGAATCACGAATGATGCATTAGAACATTTGTAACCCACAGAGTTCTATAAAAATATGAATAACACCACCTTCAAACATTCTACACAAATGGAAGTTTTTTATATTTATATTTTTAGGCATGGGGAGTTATTTTTATTTCCAATGAGGTCTTCACCTTTCTTTTGTCTAGACAGAATGAAGTAATGCAAGATTTTTTATGAAATTTTGCCTAATATTTATTGGTATCTTAGTATTTAATTTTTTTGAAAAACCAATTATATCAGATGTAGATATCAAGCTACAAAGAGAAAATCATTTATATTATCTGGAGAGGTAAACCAAAAGTCAGGTGATGCAGTGGTCCACAGATCAGGCTTTTGAGTCAGAGACCCAGGTTCAAATTCTTCCTCTAGCACTTATAAACAGTGTGACATTGGCCAACATCCTTAATTTTATACCTTAGTTAATATCCACACAATTGTAGCAAGGATTTCTGGAATTGGCCCAATACAATCAATAAAGTGTAACTACTATACAATTGTAAAAAGTATTTTTTGCCTCCAACACCATGGTACTTGTTTCACAAACACTTTTGTAGAATACATGGGGCAGATAGAGCACAATGAAGACGCCATAGCCCAGAACTCTGCTGAACTCCAGACCTCTGTATTTAATAGTTACAGAGCATATCTACCTAAATATACGCTAAAGACACTTAAAACTACAAGTTAAAAACCAGTGTAGTGATTAATTTCACAAAACCTGTACTTATATCTCTATTTTTTTTTCTTTGTGAATGACTACAGGTTTCTCCCACGTGACCCAGGTGCTTTAGAGAATTATCTTTCTTCACCAATCTATTTACCTCAGTGCCAATTCAGCAAGTCACCTAGACCCACCTACCTACCTCCTTAATTTCCTTTAAATAAGTTGCCTCCTCATCTTCTCACACTGCTGCAGTCTTAGTTCAGGTCTTCACTGTTCCTTCATTGGCTCCCAACTGGTCACTAACTCTTTTTACCAACCTTCCATTGCTGTGAAGAGACTGATTTTTCTAAAATGCACACTAACCACTTCAAGATTTGTATCTTGTTGGCTTCACCAGTATTCAATCTCCTGTCACTCTCATCCCCCACCCACATTCTTTGTTCAAGTTGTATGGAGTTATTTAGACTTCTCCAAATGCATCATACTTATTTCACTCTTCTGTGACCACATACTCTTCCTCAACCTAGAATGCTCTCCCATCACTTCTTATTAACTCTGTTTGTCTTTAAAAGCTTAATTCAGGGACTTTCTCCTTTATGAAGACTTTGCTGAGCTCATCAGAATGTTTTAACTGTCCCTTTGGGCACCGGTTGCCACCTTCGCATTATATCTATTATAGAATTTTGTATAAGGTTTGCTACTCTGAGTCCATAACTAATGTATATGCTCTTTATGGGCAGTTATTGAAGTTTTTGTTTTGTTTTGTTTTTGTCTTCATCTCTAGCCAAGAGTATGACAAATGCATGTTGAGTTGATGCCTAAATGAAACATAGAAATAAGAAGGGTAGAAAAAATAATCATGTCCATTTCAACATAACTGAATTGAGATCCATGGGTTTCCCACTTCCTAGGACAGGATATTTTCTGCACACTTCCCTAAGTGAACTATATGAGTTGGAATTCCCCTGCTATAAAATAGTTTGCTGCAATATTATCAATTTTGATATATCATAAGTCAAATACCAAAGAGGAAAAAATAAACTAACAAATGCATCATAATACATTCCACCATTTGGAAACTATGGGAAAATAATGCTTGTATATAAGAACAAAGAAATACATATCTTACAAAATATCCTTTAGATACTGTACTTGGAAACATAAGATAATTTGATGGAAAAATAGGAATTGTAATGCAAAATGAGTTAACAATGATTCTTTGTCTCTGTTTAGATGAACAAGATTTTGTTTTTTCTCCTTTATGTTTAGATAAAATTCTTTAATTTAGGAAAGGCAAAATGCCACATATTCAAAAATGAAATATGCTTGACAATAAGGAGATATCCATTAGAACAATGAATTCTGAATGCAATCCAGAACCTAATGGAAAGCATATTTCTTAGGATAATTCCAGATGGTCAAAGTTTTAAAACACTGTAAGTGGAATAAATACTTTCACACCACATAGGAGGTCTCCATTCATTGACTTTAAGAATAATGGCTAGGAGTCTTGCTTGCAATCTGTGCACACTCATGAATGTCTTTTCTTTTTAATCATGAATATTAATTTAAGACAAATGAATGTAAAAAAAAATCTCATTGGGTAAGATCCTAACAGCCTTCTTAGGTCTTCTAGCTAAACAATGTATGATTTCTTATGAAATATTATATTCATATTTTTTCCTCAATATTTTTTCCTGAAATATGAGGAACCATATAAATTCATATTTATGCTATTTATTATTAAGGCAATGGTGTTCTATGCTTTGTACTGTGATGCAATAATATATACTTTTCTAAATTGTTGATTATTTCTTAGCTTAATGGAAAGTAGTTCACTTAAATGTTACTTTCATTTATCTGGCAAGTTTATAAGGAACAGCAAAACTTAGAAGGAAGTAAAATTATTGGCATTTCTTTTGCATGGAAAATCTTTCTTTTCAACCAAAAATAAAACTTTAGGGGTATAACCTACCAACCAGATCAGCTGGATCAATGTTGGCTTTCCTCAATATGGTAGATGTCACTGCTCAGCAAGATTCTTTTCACATCTAACAGGAATTTAAATGAAAGTGCTTGCAAATTTAAGGAATTGTAGCTCCAGGGGCAGGAACCTGGGGGTGTACAGGAGCATGTGCACACACATACTCCCTCACACATACAACTCTTAACAGTCTAGATAAAACAAGAGAACTTCTCAGGTAGTTTTTGATCCTCAACTCTTTCATTGTAAAATCTGGTGAGATTTCATGTTTTGATAGACATCGCCAATCTGACTACTTCAGGATCTAGGTTTCTGTCTTGTTATATGCCCTTTTCCTTAAATTTTTCTGTTGTTCACAGTGCAGAATTATGTTTAGGTTCATTCTAAAAGCTAGTAGAATCCAATCTCTTGAAAATAAATTAGGGATAGGAAGACAACATGCTATAAACTGAGTATTAATTTTATACACTAATTTCAATGTTTACTTGATTGTTCATGTGGAATCCAAAAACTTTGATTCTAGAGTCTTAACTGTAAAGCACATCTGAGAGACTGTCAAGAGTCTTGATATATAACAAGAGTCAGTCTAGCTTAATGGGAAATGAGATTTAAGTTAATGCATATTGTTTTACATGGCGAATGTAGAATAAGACACAGACTCCAATAAATCAACTCTCAATCATTCTTGTCTCTTGAAGATTTCCCCTACAAGATTTTACTCCTGTTAGCCTTATGGTAAAAGCCAACTCTATGGCTGAATCTATGGTAACTTCCCCAAAGTCAATTAAGTGAGGCTTTAATTAAAGAATTACCTAGACCTACCTTGAGCTCAAATAACATTCATCTGAAGTTGAAAAAACATCAAATTCATACCTTAAAATAGCATGGGATAATTTAACATTAATGGACTAGAGACGCCATCAGGAATTAGACAATGTCAAGATTACAGTGTCACTTGGCATTTGGTTAACCTTGAGAAAAGAAGAGGAGATAATTTGTCTTTATAATAATCATTAATGCTTTTAAAATTATTTAGTGCTGTGTGTTAAAGCAACTTACTACTGGGGTTTTTGGGATTCAGAAGACTTTGGAAGCAGACTACAATCTGAGAGGAAATGACATCAAACTAAAAAGCCTGACTACAAGTTGCTTTATTTAGTGAAGTGATAATAGTGGGGTAAAAAATAGTGGAGTAAATCAGAGGGTGAAGAGAGAGAAAGATCACCAAACAGGTAGTCAAAAGACTAGAATTCTAAATAATAGTATGACCTTAGCTAAGGTACTGTAACCTTTTTGAATATTTATTTCCAGATCGTCAAAGAGAAGAAACTGAAGTTTCCAGTTCCAACAAATAAGGAAACTCATTGAAGAAATCATTCCTCTACTAGTAAATAGAGATGTGGGGTAAAATACAATTTATAAATTATGCATGATATTTTTATTTTTTTCAATTTATGCTTTTGTTTCAGAACTTTAATCTGCACAAATTAATTTACTAGTGTAAATTTTAACGAATAGACAATATAAACAGAAAAACAATGACAAATTGGAACTCAGAAAAAGCATCTGTATAATGTACCCAAGTACAATCCAAAGAAAGTTTAGGATTAGATGTTCTAATACTATACCATATTGTTTTCTCTGGGTTCAAATAGCACTAAACTGTTCTTTTCTGGCTATACTATGAAAATTGTAAATATTGATATAATACTTCATTATGAAGACCACATAATGAATGTGATACGCTACATCCATTATCTCAATTTCATCTCCATGCATGATATTTTTAAAAGGATGGAGAAATTAAAGAAACATCTTCAGATGGCAAAAAACAAAACAAAGTTGAGAGCCAGAGTAGCAGCTCTAGAGTCTCAGTAATGACAGACGGTTGGACTTTATACTCACTATGGGACACATTATGAGACCTTGGGCACTTGGGGAGGGGAAGTTGGCCTCCAAATCTTGTATAAATCTAGACCCCTCTGAGGGATAAAATCATTTAGGAGAGACTAAAATATTGTTCAGTCTACAGCCCAGAGAAAAGACAAGGAAAGTACTCTCTACCTTGACTCTGGATTAAAAAAATAAAAATTTAAACCCCAGTCTTGTGTTATTTATGAGCTTGGAGTACAAATTCTCATCAGATATGTGGTATAGGAAATTCTAATGCCAGCAACAAAATCCCAACAGCAAAATTCCAATAAGAGCAACAACAAAAATGGTCCTAAAAGGGTGCCCCTCGAGCCTGCCTGTAGCAGAAACACATGAAAAACTGCTGTGGAGGAACCCTTTACCGCCCAGGCCCTGTAGTATCCCCACAGAAAAAAACCAATCTTTCCTCATTGAAAATTCAAATTCACATTCAAAAATTTCAAAACCTAAAAAGAAGCTGTCTTAGCAAAGTGCACAGGGGACATAAAAAACAGGCAATTAGCACCACAAGATCTCCAATTTTAGAAACATAATTTAAATGAGACTTTTATGAGTTGGATTGGGTCCACCTCAGATTGATATGTTGAAGTCCTAATTCCCAGAATCTTGGAATGTGACCTTATTTGGAAATAAGACAACTGCAGATGTAACTAGTAAGATGAGGTCATCCTGGAAAAGGTGGGCACCTAATCCAATATGACTGGTGTTCTTTTAAGAAAATTTGGACACACACAGAGAGACATATGGAATAATACTACATGAACATGGAGGCAAAGATCAGAGTGATGCTTCTACAAGTCAAGAAAGGAAGGCAGGCCAAAGTTTCCAGCAAACACATTCTTCCTCTCAGCTCTCAAAAGAAACCTACACTGCTAACATCTTGATCTCCGACTCCTAGCTTTCAGAATGGTAAGATAATAAAGGTCTGTTGTTTAAGTCACCCATTTTGGGGTACTTTGTTATGACAGCCCTAACAAATGAATACAGAGTCTAAAGTAAGTGTGATTAAAATGGGGAAAAGAAGGTAAATAAATTTTAAGAAAAAAGACATTATAGAAGTTACATACAGAGAAATACAGATGCTATCAGCTAAAACCTCAATGAGCAGGTTAAAGCATTGAATCAAACTAATTAAAGAAATTAATAAATATTGATATATTACTGAGGATACTACCTAGAATACAGCAGGAATGATAAAGAGATTAAAATTTGAAATAAAAATAAGATACAAAGGATAGAATTATATGGTCTAATATCTAACCAAATAGAAAATAAAAAAGGAAAAAAATTATGGATGATACTTTTATTTCCATTTCCCACTGGGGTAACCATTTGTGCACACAGGTGGGAGATGGCAAACCATCCAGTCTGACCTAGCCCTCGTCAACCAGTTTTTCCCCTCCACAACACTTGAAAGCCCAGGAATGAGGCAACTTTGGGAGTCCCCATAGCTCCACCTATCACTTAGGTCATTTGGGAGTCCCCATAGCTCCACCTGTTACTTCCTTGGGGAAACACAGATGAAGCAAAAATCCCAGCCATAGAAAATAGAGACTACTCCTAGAAGTGACAATAAACAAGAATTTTCCAGAGTTGACATAAAATATCTGTCTCCCAATTCAGGAAACTTCAATAGAACTCAAGCAGAATAAATAAAAGTAAATTTACAGCAACATGATTATAGTGAAACCACAGGAGATCTAAAAGCAGCTAAATAGAAAAGATAATTTACTTAAAAAGAGATAACAATTAGACTGACAGCTGACTTAACAGCAGTGGAAGAGGACAGCAGAGAAAACTAGCTTTAATGTGCTGAGATAATTAACTGTCAAAATGAGAGTTCTACATGCAGTGGCCTAAAGGTTGTATTTCTATAAGAAGAAACTTGAACACCAAATGAAAAAGTAGAATGAAAGAAGTAATAGGGAGCAAAGGAATTGAAAGCAAGTAAGTTCATCTAAATTCAAGAATAATAAAACTTAGGTTGAACTCTATTGATAATTACATATGATTTAATTTAATCATAATTTGAGGGTGCTAAAAGCCAAATGGATGGCTATTTACACTTGCCAGAACTCACCCAATTGTACATTTAACATGTTTGCATTTTATTGTATGTAAATCATAGTCCAGAAGTTGATTTTAAAAACAAAAGAAGGCCTGCCACTGTGGCTCACACTTATAATCCCAGCACTTTGGGAGGCTGAGATTAGCTGAGCCCACAGGATCGAGGACAGCCTGGGCAACTTGGCAAGACCTCATCTCTACAATAAACCAAAAAATTAGCCGGGTGTGGTAGCGCGTGCCTGTAGTTCCAGCTACTTGGAAGGCTGAGGCGGAAGGATCGCCAGAGTCCAGCAGGTCAATGCTGGGGTGGCTGTGAGCGTACCACTGCACTATAGACTGGGCGTTGGAGTGAGACTCCAACTCAAAAAAAAAAAAAAAAAGGTGGGAGGGGCAAGATGGCCACCTGGAAGCAGCTGACTTGTACCTCTCTCACCGAGCAAAGCAAGGAAGAGAGTCCCAGAAGAGACCTTCAGCAGTCAGAGCAGGTAGAGATAAAGAACATACCCCACAACCCAGAGGAACAGTGGGACCCACAGAAAGCAGGGAGGAGAGAGAATAAGCAGTCTGTATTGATATAGAAAGCATATCCGTCCACCCCACCCAGGTCGTGTCAGAAACAGACAGCAGCCTCTGGGCGTGGAGAAATAGTGAGTGTGGGAAATTAGGAAATGGGCACACCTGCCATGGACTGGGAAGGTCCCCTGAGCATCACCAGACTCCAGTGTTGCAGGGAAGTGGCCTGGATATGGCACAGCTATGCACTGCCAGAGGCCATGTTGAACTGAGAAACCATTCAAGCTCTGAATGCCTATGGTGGAGCCATCCTCCAAGAACATAGCCCCTGCAGGCTGTGTTCTGTGGTCAAATCCTAGGCCAGGAGGGAACAGAAAGCTTTCAGTTGCCCTAAGGGCAAATTCTGCTCCTGCTGGCAGTTTCTTGCCAGTAAACTTCAGCGAGAGACCCTATTGCTGAACAAAGTTTTGAGTTTTGAATGTGGACAGCTTCTAGTGAAGGAAGCGGAGCTGGGAGGAACCCTGACATCCTGGTAGCCCCTCTCTCCCCTGAACTCTTTTGTGTAACAGAGAGAGCTCACCCGTCCCTGTGGTGTGGCTACAGTAGCCAGGGGAACTCTCCCCACTCCCATTTCCCACTGGGGTAGCCA
>NW_007100061.1:461-777 GCF_000164805.1 Carlito syrichta | reverse complement strand
GTCAGGAGCCCTCTCGCCTAAGGCGAGGCCCCGTCCCGTTGCCGGTGGCACTCGCCCCTTGAGACCTTCGTCCACTTTCTTGAATGCCAGCGCCGCATCCATCATCACCTCGGATTGGTAAGTGCCCCTTCCTGAAAAACCTAACAACCTCCCAGGGATACCCAAAAGGGACTGACCGTTGATCCTCCTGCAGCTCTTTCAGCCCTGGGTGAGGGGGGGAATACACCCCACCGAGGCTTTCAAAGCCACAGCAGACCCACTACTGGTTTTTCATTCTCCTGCCTAAGACTCTAAACTCACCACTTTAACTCCTATT
>NW_007100061.1:0-441 GCF_000164805.1 Carlito syrichta | reverse complement strand
CCCATTTCCCACTGGGGTAGCCATTTGTGCACACAGGTGGGGAGCTGGCAAGCCATCCAGCTGACCCAATCCTCCTCAACGAGCTTTTCCCCTGTACACCTCTTGAAAACCCAGGGATGAGGCAACTTTGGGAGTCCCCGTAGCTCCACCCATCACTTAGGTCATCTGTGTACTTCCTTGGGGAAACACAGGTGAAGCAAAAAAACCCAGTCATCACCACAATTGACTGTCTGCTGCAAGTGCCACCTTCCACCAGAGGTCAACCGGGATAGCTGAAAGGCACGGAAAACAGCCAGAAGGATGTCTCCCGAGATGGTGCCAACACTAGGGAACCTAACAAAGACAACAAAGGCCATAAATTCCTGCCTCTCCCGTGCGCATGCGAAACTTAAACTCATGTACAAACATTATCTCCCTACAGGAATACTACCTCATAGCTCC
>NW_007100060.1:0-347 GCF_000164805.1 Carlito syrichta | reverse complement strand
GCAACAACCCAATGCCATGGAAGGAAAGAATCAGAGTCCTACAGAGGCACAGAGGGACCGGAAAGGCTAGCCAGAGGAAGTAGGGCTAGAATGAGTCTGAAAGAAAAGTGCAAGAAGGGAAAGTGGCAAAAGTGTTCCAGTTCCTAGAAATAGCCTGTGCAAAGACCCTGTGGTGAGCCAGGGCAAAGACTGCAAAGGAAATAGAGGAAGGGTGCAAGAAAGTAACAAAAACATCTCAACAAATGTGTGGAGTGAATATGAATACATGACCTTTACCAATCAACAGACTTTTTTTTTTGAGTTGGAGTCTCACTCCGTCACCCAGACTGGAGTGCAGTGGCCGCTCC
>NW_007100059.1:0-407 GCF_000164805.1 Carlito syrichta | reverse complement strand
GATAGATAGATAGATAGATAGATAGATAGATAGATAGATAGATAGATAAATGACAGAAAGACCAACAGATAACTCAAATATAATAAAATGAGTTAGAGTCACTCTGTCTCTCAGGCTAGAGGGCAGTGGCATGATCATGGCTCACCACAGCCTTGACCTCTTAGGCTCAGGTAATCCTCCTGGCCTGGCCTCGACTCTTCTTTATGTTTGAAAATTTTAATAATGGAAATAGAGGTAAAACAATCATGACAAAACAATTAACCACAAAAGTACTAAAAGGTTTAATTTTTTTTTTTGAGTTGGAGTCTCACTCTGTCAACCAGGCTGGAGTGCAGTGACATGCTCACAGCCACCACAGCCCTGACCTGCTGGGCTCAGGCGATTCTTCCACCTCAGTCTTCCAAGTA
>NW_007100058.1:0-348 GCF_000164805.1 Carlito syrichta | reverse complement strand
TCCGGAGGACTGGCGCTCGGAGAGGCCGAGTCTTTGGGAGGCGGCTCTCCAAAACGCGGAGGTCCCGTTGGGAAACGCGCTCGCGTAAGTGCCCGGCGAGCCGTGAGCGAGGGACCCGGCCGGCGTGCGGAAAGCCGGGTGTGCAGGTCGTGGTTCGCAGAGAGGTCGCGCTGAGGCTGCCGTCGGGTGCCACCCCGGGGGACGTCCGAGGAGCCGGCCGCTCTCCGGGGCGGTCTGCCCCCCGGGACAGACGGTTGCACCGTCGGGGGTGCCTTCTGCCCCGACGGAGCTGTGAACTGGCCGCCGAGAGAAGGTCAAGCCTGGCGCCCGCTAACGTCTTCGTCCGTT
>NW_007100057.1:0-376 GCF_000164805.1 Carlito syrichta | reverse complement strand
AATCCACTCACCTCAGCCTCCCAAGGCATGGGATTACAGGCTGAGCCACCGAGCCCAGTTAGTTTTCTCTATTATTAAATAATGTATTAAGTTTGACCACTTAGTTAATGTAGTGTCTATCAGTTCCCTCTTTTGTAAAAGTTGCTTTCCCCCTTTTTAGTTAATAAGTAACATGTCTATGTAAAGCAGTGTGGCAATTCTTTAAAAGAATTAAAAATTGATCTTCCTTGGCCGGGCTCGGTGGCTCAGCCTGTAATCCCGTGCTTTGGGAGGCCGAGGTGAGTGGATTACCTGAGCCCATGAGTTCGAGATCCAACTGGGCAACTTGGTGAGACCTCATCTCTACAATAAATAAAAAAAAAATTAGCCGGGCGTG
>NW_007100056.1:0-389 GCF_000164805.1 Carlito syrichta | reverse complement strand
GAGGCGGAAGGATCGCCGGAGGCCAGCAGGTCGAGGCTGTGGTGGCCGGGAGCGGCCACTACACTCCAGTCTGGGCGACAGAGGGAGACTCCGACTCAAAAATAGAAAAAACGGCGGTGTCCTGTCTCCCTCCCTGGGCCGGCGTCTGCTGTGAGTGGCCGCACTCAGTGGACGTGTCTCGGTGCTGCCATCGCCCGGCCCTCAGCTGCCGGCGGCCCTGCCCCCGGCCCCTCCACCCCGGCCTTCCTGAGACCACCCGCTGGGGAAGCCCTTCCTGCCTGGAGAGACCCTGGGGGCTGAGACGCCACGTGGGCGCCCCAGGACCGTCCTTGTCCAGGGCCCTAGGTAGCCGTCCAGCCACACCTGCCCGCTGACTGACTGGGGGACCG
>NW_007100055.1:0-418 GCF_000164805.1 Carlito syrichta | reverse complement strand
TGCAGGTAATTTGATGGGTATTGCATTAAATCTGTAGATTACCTTAGGTAAGATGGACATTTTCATAATGTTGATTCTTCCAACCCATGAGCATTGGATATTTTTCCACTTGTTTGTGTCATCTTTGATTTTTTTGAGCAATGTTTTGTAGTTATCATTGTAAAGTCTTTCACATCTCTGGTTAGGAAGGTGCCAAGGTATTTCATTTTTCTGTGGCTATTGTGAATGGGATTGTGCTTTTTATTTGGGTTTCTGTTTGTTTATTATTGGTGTAAACAAACGTGATTGTTTTTTGCACATTTATTTTATATCCTGAGACTTTGTCAAAGTTCTTTATCATTGCAAGTGGGCTTTTGATAGATTCTCTTGGGTTTTCAAGGTACACAATCATGTCATCAGCAAAGAGAGATAACTTGAC
>NW_007100054.1:0-364 GCF_000164805.1 Carlito syrichta | reverse complement strand
CATATTGTACACAACAGGTAATTTCTGAACCCTAACTCACCTTCTTCATTCCCCACTTATTGGTGTTCTATGTGTCTGTTATTCTCATCAATGTGGACATTTAGTGCCTGCATGTAAGTTCACTATTTTATTTTAATGTTCTACTATAATTTTAATTTTATATACATTTATATTATATACATTACGTTGTATATATTTGACTGAGAATTCTTTGTGTCTTTCCTTTTTCTTTCTTCTTCCAGTCTACAACTTTATTTGGCTTATCTTGTTATGTCTAAAAAAAATTATAGTAGCAGAATATTTCGGTGGATTAGATAACTTTTCACTGAAGTTCACTAATATTGATAGATGTAATGTTTGAATT
>NW_007100053.1:0-377 GCF_000164805.1 Carlito syrichta | reverse complement strand
TTTGTTTAGGTGAATTATTACGTGTCTGGGAGTTGGTCTTCTCATTTGTTGTCTTGCAGGGGTTCTCTGAATCTCTTGTGTTTGAATTTTCACATTCCTGATGAGATGAGGGACGTTTTCTCGAATAATCTCATGGAACGTTTGTTCCATGGTAGTCTCTGTCTCTCTTTCTGCCTCAGGAAGTTCAATTACTCTTAGGTTCAGCCCCGTGAAGTAATTGCTCATCTCTTGAATGTTTTTTCTGTCTTTTTAAGCTTCTTTTCTGTTTTTGACAGTTTGGGTTAATGCTATATTTTGGTCCTCAAGTTCTGAGATTCTTTCTTCTGCTTGGCTAATTCTGCTTTCCATGCTTATCAGTCTGTTATTTATTTCATTCA
>NW_007100052.1:0-450 GCF_000164805.1 Carlito syrichta | reverse complement strand
AGCCCGGCGTCCCCTTCTCCTCGCACGTACACCCTGCTTCTCAGTCCACACAGGGGGATGGGAAACTTTCTTTTCACGCCGTCTCTCCTTCCTTCCCGTTCTCCATCTACCAGGGACAGCCCGATGGGAGAGGTGCCGCGGACCCTGCCCTCAATTTCTTTTCCACGTGCTGCGTAAGGCGCGCGGTTTCCCCGGATGGTTCGTACCGGCGAAGCCCATTTCCCAGCCAGACCAACTTCCCAAACACGTCTACCTGCGTGGACTTTCCAGAGCGCAAAAAAGAGAGAAAGTGTTCTCGTCCCAACTCTGAGCCAGGCGATTCCTTTCAACGGCACCTCCTCCTGAAAATTAGGCGCTTTGCTCCCTTTCGAGGAATTCCTACCCTTTCCCTCCAGTCTCCCCCCACCCCCACTCGACAGGGGGAGTAAAAAGTTAGCACGGGAGTAAGTG
>NW_007100051.1:0-379 GCF_000164805.1 Carlito syrichta | reverse complement strand
TTGCCCATCGAAGCTGGACTGGATTAAAAAAATGTGGTACATATACACAATGGAATATTAGGCAGCTATAAAGAAGGACAAATATATGGACTTTGCAGCAACCTGGATGGATTTGGAGTCGATCATATTCAGTGATTTATCACAGAAACAAAGAACAGACTTCCATATGTTCTCACTCATAAGAGGGCCTTAAACAATCATAATGCTATAAGAAAGTGATTGGCAGTAATGGGAAACTGTCAGGGGTGTGGAGGGGGGTGGGATTGGCAGTTGAAGGAAACTGCTAAGGGAGGGAGGGACATACCTCATCAACAAGGGCACCTGCATGATCAATGTTTATATACCTAACCCTGAATTGTACCCCACATCTTTATAATAA
>NW_007100050.1:0-364 GCF_000164805.1 Carlito syrichta | reverse complement strand
CAACTTGGCAAGATCTCATCTCTACAATAAATCAAAATGAGCCGGGCGTGGTAGCGCGCGTCTGTAGTTCCAGCTACCTGGAAGGTTGAGGCGGAAGGATCACCGGAGCCCAGCAGGTTGAGGTTGTGGTGGCCGGGAGCGGCCAGCAGTCTGTCACCAGTCTGGGTGACAGAGTGAGACTCTAACTCAAAAAAAAAAGAATCTAGCGGCCGGGCTCGATGGCTCAGCCTGTAATCCCGTGCTTTGGGAGACCGAGGTGTGAATTGCCTGAGCCCGTGGGTTCAAGACCCGCCTGGACAACTTGGCGAGATCTCATCTCTACAATAAATCAAAAAATTAGCCGAGCATGGTAGCGCGCGCCTGT
>NW_007100049.1:0-347 GCF_000164805.1 Carlito syrichta | reverse complement strand
CATCTTTGTGGGTGCAGGACTTTCGATTCTGCCACTTGCGAGGACGTGGGAGGAAGATTGCCACAGCCCTTCCAGTGGAGGAAACAGTGGTCCAGAGAGGGCCCCAGCACTATGGCCTGGGTGAGACTCAAACAGAGTGAGACTCAAACTCAGAATAATAATAACCACCACCACAACCACAGGCTGGGCTCTGGGGCTCATCCCGGCATCCTGGTCCTTTGGAGGTCCAGGCATGTTGACAGCAGGAGCCTGCGAGTTGGACACCATCCTGGGACATGGTGTGAAATCTTGTATTGAGCATCAAAAATAAATCCAAAGATTAGTTGTGCATGGTGGCTCAGGCCTGT
>NW_007100048.1:0-398 GCF_000164805.1 Carlito syrichta | reverse complement strand
GCTGCAGTGGCCAGAAGTGGCCACTGCACTCCAGTCTGGGTGATGGAGCGAGAGACTCCAACTCAAAAAAAAATAAGTCTCAGCATGAATTTTAGAGGGAACACCATCATTCAAATTACAATGATTTTCATGAACAGATATTTTTGTATATTATATATATATTTAACAGTAATTTTTATCTCCTATTTATAAAGTATCATTAAGATATTCTCCCTAACTGGGCTCGGTGGCTCAGCCTGTAATCCCGCACCTTTGGGAGGCTGAGGTGAGTGTATTGCCTGAGCCCGCGCCTGGGCAGCGAGACCTCATCTCTACAATAAATCAAAAAATCAGCCGGTCATGGTAGCACATGCCTGTAATTCCAGTTACTTGGAAGGCTGAGGCGGAAGGATCACCGG
>NW_007100047.1:0-410 GCF_000164805.1 Carlito syrichta | reverse complement strand
CTTGGTGCAGACTTGCTCCCCTGGGGGGGGGGCGGAGACTGGATGCCCAGCCCCGTCTGGCCTGCTCGCCCCTCCTTGAGCCAGAAGGCCTGCGTGGGGCGGGCTGTGTTGTCCGGACAGCAACAGAGTCCAAGCATGGGAGCTTGGATCTGCCGTCTCTGCAAGCACAATGGCATGGAGGGCTGTGTCATCTGTCCTGAATTCCCAGTTGGACAGGTGACTGTCTCTTCCACCCTCTGAGGTGCTGGCCGCCTGCTCCCGCAGGGGTGGCCCAGTCTGAAGTCCCAGGCCTCAGGGAACCGGCAGCAGCGTCCCGGCTTGGGGCCAGCCTGCTGAGAGGACGCTGGCCTGGGGGCTCTCGAGGCCCCCGCTGGCCCTGGACCGACCTGCACGCACTCCCCCCCCCACCC
>NW_007100046.1:0-371 GCF_000164805.1 Carlito syrichta | reverse complement strand
CACTCACCTCAGCCTCCCAAAGCGCAGGATTACAGGCTGAGCCACCGAGCCCGGCTTGGACCACTTTTTCTTATCCAGTCCAGCTTCGATGGGCTACGTGGTTGGTTCCATGTTTTTGCTATTGTGAATAGAACTGCAACAAACATGTGTGTGCAGGTATCTTTTTTGGAGAATGATTTGAGTTCCTACAGGTATATTCCCAATACAAGAATTGTTGGGTCATATGGAAGATCAACTTCTGGTTCTTTCAGAAATCACCACACTGTCTTCCAAAGAGTTTGCACTACTTTGCATTCCCACCAGCAGTGTAGAAGTGTTCCTTTTTCTCCGCATCCTCGCCAGCATCTGTTGTTGTTTGTTTTATTAATGAT
>NW_007100045.1:0-414 GCF_000164805.1 Carlito syrichta | reverse complement strand
GAATCGAATCGAATGGAAGGTAATGGAATGGAATTCAATGGAATGAATGAAGAGTAACGGAATGGAATGGAATGAAAAGGAGTGGAGCATACCAGAATGCAATGGAAATGGAATGGAATGGAATATAATGGAATGGAATGGAGAGTAACAGAATGGAAAGGAATGGAATGGAATGGAATGGAATGGAATAGAACGGAATAGGGAGTAACGAAATGGAATGGAATGGAATGGTGAGTAACGGAATGGAATGAAATGGAAGGGAATGGAACGGAGAGTAAAGGAATGGAATGAAATGACATGGAATGGAGAGTAATGGAATGGAATGGAATGGAACGGAATAGAATGGAGAGTAAAGGAATGGAATGGAGTGGAATGGTGAGTAACAAAATGGAATGGAATGGAAAGTAGAGTAAC
>NW_007100044.1:0-387 GCF_000164805.1 Carlito syrichta | reverse complement strand
TTTTTTTTTTTTTTTTTTTTAGAAAGTAGGGTTTATTGAGAGGAGAGAAAAGCTCCCACAGTGGGAGGAGACTCAAAGGGGTTGCCCTGTACTGCAAATTCTTAAAAGAAAAAAGTGAAATACTTTGAAAGTAAAAGTAGTATCATGAATGTATGTACACATATGTATAAACATACACACATAATATAGTGAAATTGCATATTTCATTATACAAAAAAATTTCAGTGTTAATTCCCTATCACATAATAGGCATGACGTTTGTTAGTCTAAGACATATAGTGGCTGGTGAATGTAGTGCAGCACTTGCAAATAGCAAAGAGCCGGGCTCGGTGGCTCAGCCTGTAATCCCATGCCTTTGGGAGGCTGAGGTGAGTGGATTGCCTGAGC
>NW_007100043.1:0-354 GCF_000164805.1 Carlito syrichta | reverse complement strand
GCCACTGCACTCCAGTCTGGGTGACAGAGTGAGACTCCAATTCAAAAAATAAAAATAAAATAAAATAAAAATAGACTCATGGGTTGCCTGTGGGAGGGGAAAGCAGCCACTTGGAAAACACCCTGAACCAGGCGCAGTGGCTCAGCCTGTAATCCCAGCACTTTGGGAGGCCGGGTGAGAGGACGGCCTGAGCCCAGGGGTTCGAGACCAGCTTGGGCTACTTGGTAGACCTCATCTCTACAATAAATCACAAAAACCAGCCAGGCATGATGGCGTGTGTCTGTAGTTCCAGCTACTTGGAAGGCTGAGGCGGAAGGATCGCCGGAGCCCAGCAGGATGAGGCTGCGGTGGCCG
>NW_007100042.1:0-376 GCF_000164805.1 Carlito syrichta | reverse complement strand
TTCTGATTTATTGCAAATACAAGGTCTCGCCAAGTTGCCCGGGCTGGCCTCGAACCCGCAGACTCGGGCAAGCCTCTCCCCTCAGCCTCCCAAGGTGCTGGGGTGACAGGCGTGCGTCACCCCACCTGGCGGGGTTATGTTTCCAGTGTTTCGGCTTTTCGGTCGATGTCGATTGACTGATTTTTCTTAAGCTGGCACGGAGTGCTGAAGGAAATGATGGAGTTGGCCCGGTGTGGTGGCTCACGCCTGTCATCCCAGCCCTTTGGGAGCCCGAGGGGTGAGGACTGCCTGAGCCTGCGGGTTCGAGACCAGCCTGGGCAACTTGGCAAGATCTCGTCTCTACAATAAATCAAAAATTAGCCAGGCATGGTGGTGC
>NW_007100041.1:0-437 GCF_000164805.1 Carlito syrichta | reverse complement strand
CCCGAGAACACCGCCCTCTGGGGCAGCTCCGTCCGCAGGGTCTCCCCACGGATCACATAGGCCTGGGAGAGGTAAGGCACGTTCCACACGCCCCTGGAGGCGCCGACGCTGGCGTCAGCGGGGCGGGCACCCCAAAGTCCACCCCGCCCATCCCGGGTCCTGCGGGGTCCCTGAGCCCGAAGGCCCCGCGCACACCGCCCCGTCAAGCCCCACTGGCCGAGGCCAGGAAGGGCACACTCACACTCGCTTCCGCTGCACCAGCTCCACGTAGTCCTCCGAGCGGGCGTAGTATTCGTCGGGGCTCAGGGCGCCCCAGAAGTTGGACCACAGCTTGCCGTGGCGGGACAGCATGGGGGCGATCACCTTCCTGCGGACGGGCGGGGTGAGGGCAGGGCGGGCAGGAGCCCCATGCCCGGGGGCCGGAGGGGGCTCCTGGG
>NW_007100040.1:0-361 GCF_000164805.1 Carlito syrichta | reverse complement strand
TCAGTTCTTTGTTTCTGTGAAAGATCACTCAGTATTATAGACTCTAAGTCCATCCAGTTTGCTGTGAAGTTCATGATTTTGTTCTATATGGCTGCATAATATCCATTGTGTATATGTACCACCTTTTTTAAAATCCAGTCCTCTTTTGATGGGCAGCACAGTTGGCTCTATGATCTGTCTACTGTGAACAATGTTGTAATAAACATACATGTGCAGGTATCTTTTACGTAGAGCGATTTGAATTCTTCCAGGTATATTCCCAGTAGGGGGATTGCAGGGTCATTTGGAAGATCAATTTTTAGATCTTTTAGGAATTGCCACACTGTTTTCCACAGAGGCTGTACTAGTTTACACTCCCACC
>NW_007100039.1:0-367 GCF_000164805.1 Carlito syrichta | reverse complement strand
GAGGTCTCGCCAAGTTGCCCAGGAGGGTCTTGAACCTGCAGGCTCAGGCAATCCACTCACTTCGGCCTTCCAAAGTGCTGGGATTACAGGCTGAGCCACTGAGCCCGACCTCACTCTTGATTTTTTAATGCATGTGTGTATTAATAATATATGTTTGACTGGGTGTGGTGGCTCATGCCTGTAATACCAGCACTTTGGGAGGCAGAAGCGAGAGGGTTGCCTGAGTCCAAGTGTTTGAGACCAACTTGGGAAACTTGGCAAGATCTTGTCTCTACAATAAATCAAAAAATTAGCCGGGCTTGGTGGCTCAGCCTGTAATTCCGCGCCTTTGGGAGGCTGAGGTGAGTGGATTGCCTGAGCCCGCGGG
>NW_007100038.1:0-360 GCF_000164805.1 Carlito syrichta | reverse complement strand
GAGGTCTCGCCAAGTTGCCCGGGCGGGTCTCAAACCCGCGGGCTCAGGCAATCCACTCACTTCGGCCTCCCAAAGCGCAGGATTACAGGCTGAGCCACCAAACCCGGCCTACTTTTAATTTTAATTTTTTTTTTTTGAGTCAGAGTCTCACACTATCGCCCAGACTGAAGTGCAGTGGCATGCTCATGGCCACCCCAGTGCCAACCTGCTAGGCGATCCTTCCGCCTCAGCCTTCCAGATAGACAGGACTGCAGGTACGCGCCACCACAGTCAGCTAATATTTTGATATATTGTAGAGATGAGGTCTCACCAAGTTGCCCATGCGGGTCTCGAACCCACGGGCTCAGGCAATCCACTCAC
>NW_007100037.1:0-363 GCF_000164805.1 Carlito syrichta | reverse complement strand
GGGCTCAAGTAATCCTTCTGTTTCAGCCTCCCGAGTAGCTGGGACTACAGGTATGCGCTACCAGGCTCAGCTAGTTTTTAAAATTTTTGTAGATATGAGGTCTCACTATGCATTGCCTAGACTGGTCTCGAACTCCTGGGCTCAAGCAGTCCTCCCACCTCAGCTTTCCAAAGTGCTGGGATTATAGGTAAGAGCCACTGTGCCCAGCCTAATACAAAATTTTTTTAAAAGATTCCTTTCCCTCGTTTTAGATCCCAGTTCCAGGCATTCTTTGTCATAGAGGTTAAAAATTAAGGAGCTTCTGGGCTCGATGGCTCAACCTGTAATCCTGCGCCTTTGGGAGGCTGAGGTGAGTGGATTGCC
>NW_007100036.1:0-373 GCF_000164805.1 Carlito syrichta | reverse complement strand
TTTTTTTTTTTTTTTTTTGTAGAGGTGAGGTCTCACTATGTTGCCCAGGCTAGTCTCAAACTCCTGGCCTCAAACAATTACCCTGCCTCAGCATCCCAAAGTGCTGGGATTACAGGCAAGAGCCACTAGGTCCAGCCATCAACACAATTTTTTTGAGCACCTACTGTGTGCCAGGCACTGTCCTATGAACTGGAAATACTACCATGGACAAGTCAGAGCGTCTCTTCTTCCAGATCTCAACTTCTTGTGGGCAAAACAATGAACGAGCAAACCATAAAAATGTGGTATAAGCCAGGCTTGGTGGCTCAGCCTGTAATCCTGCGCTTTGGGAGACTGAGGTGAGTGGATTGCCTGAGCCTGTGGGTTCGAGACC
>NW_007100035.1:0-400 GCF_000164805.1 Carlito syrichta | reverse complement strand
GGGAGGCCAAAGCCCCCCCCCCCACAGCACTGCCCATCGAGCCAGGGGAGCGCTGGGCTAGCCATGCCGGAGATGCTGGCCGGATGCGAGGGGTAGTGGGGGCCGAGGTGGGTCTCTGGGGTGCGCTGGCCCGCCTGAACCCGGAAGCAGGAAGCTGCACAGGGTGTCTGTGGTTGGACCCGGGGTTCCCCCCTCCAGGGACTTCCTCTTCCTCTCAGGCAGGTGCAGCTGCCACAGCGGGACCAGCGCCCTGACCCCGGCATGGAGGGGGGCAAGGGGCCCAGACTCAGAGACTTCCTGAGCGGGAGTCTGGCCACCTGGGTGAGGGGGCCGGTGGGACGGGGGCTGGGGAAGGGAAGTGAGACCTGGCGGGGAGCTGGCGTTGGGGCTGGGGTAGCGC
>NW_007100034.1:0-405 GCF_000164805.1 Carlito syrichta | reverse complement strand
GCCTGGGCAACTTGACGAGACCTCATCTCTACAACAAATCAAAAAATTAGCTGGGAGTGGTAGCGCATGCCTGTAGTTCCAGCTACTTGGAGGGCTGAGGCGGAAGGATCGCCGGAGTCCAGCAGGTTGAGGCTGCGTGGCCGGAAGCAGCCACTGCACTCCAGTCTGGGCAAAAGAGTGAGACTCCAACTCAAAAATAAATAAATACATAAAAAATAAAAAAATAAAACAAAAAATACAATTAAAAAATCATGGTTTCAAGCCAGTCGTTTTTAAATGCCATGAAGAAAGATACATTAGAGAGTAATTAAGCCAGGCTTGGTGGCTCATCCTGTAATCCCAGCACTTAGGGAGGCTGAGGTGAGTGGATTGCCTGAGCCCACGGGTTCGAGACCCACCTGGGCA
>NW_007100033.1:0-486 GCF_000164805.1 Carlito syrichta | reverse complement strand
ATCATGGGTAATTGCTTTGCAGACAAGGTTTCTGGGTGATGTGGGACTGACATAAACTTCCAGGTCTTTCCAGCTCTCTGAGCCATCAGGCAAAGCAACCCCAGCAGTCTGAGAGCAGTCCTGCTCGAAGTGTCCTTGGAAGCAAAAGAAAACTAGGCGTGAGTGGGTAAAAGGAGTCCCAGAAGATCTTGGCTGATACCTGACAGAACTTGTGCAGAAATGGATATTAAGAAGAAATGGATATTAAGAAGATTTTTTTAAAGTTGAATTTGTTTTCTGTTTCAGGTAACAACAAATGTTGGAACTATGAAAAGTTATTTTCTACTTTCAACAAAACTTAGTCACAAACAGTTCCCCAATGATGAGAAAAGCTAAAACAACAAAACAAGTGAAAAAAGCCCAAATTTGACGGTCAGAGAACTCTATGTCTGAGGATCAAACACTGCAGCCACCTCAGATTTTTACTCCAAATGGACAGTTTGATTG
>NW_007100032.1:0-366 GCF_000164805.1 Carlito syrichta | reverse complement strand
CGAGGCTGTGGTGGCCGGGAGTGGCCACTGCACTCCAGTCTGGGCGACAGAGTGAGACGCTAACTCAATAAATAAATAAATAAGTAAATAAATAAGTAAATAAATAAATAAATAAAGTCAATTTAAAAAAAAAAAAGCCGGACTCGGTGGCTCAGCCTGTATTCCCATGTTTTGGAAGGTTGAGGTGAGTGGATTGCCTGAACCTGCGGGTTCGAGACTTGCCTGGGCAACTTGGCGAGACCTAATCTCTACAATAAATCAAAAAATTAGCCAGCCGTGGTAGTGCATGCCTGTAGTTCCAGCTACTGGAAGGCTGAGGTGGAAGGATCACTGGAGCCCAGCAGGTCGAGGCTGTGGTGGCCGGGA
>NW_007100031.1:0-352 GCF_000164805.1 Carlito syrichta | reverse complement strand
GCCACTGCACTCCAGTCTGGGCAACAGAGTGAGACTCCAACTCAAAATAAAAACAAAAACAAAAACAAAAAACAAACAACAACAACAAAAAAATGTGACTAGTGTGACCGAGGAACTAGATTTTTCAACTTAATTGAATGTTTATTGCTTTAATTGAAATTTAAATAACCACATGTGGCTAAAAGCTGCCATATTGAATAGCACAGGATTCTAGACATCAAACCAGACAATTTTTAAAAATATTTTATTTTAAAGATGTGTGGTACCATTCAGGATTAGGTATATAAAGTGGACATCATACAGGTAAAGTTTGGGCCTCCCTTTGGTCTCCACTTTGCCTGGTTTGAGATCA
>NW_007100030.1:0-505 GCF_000164805.1 Carlito syrichta | reverse complement strand
TTAAATAACTAGATACCTAGCTAACAAGCTGACTTAACTAGCTGACTTAACTAGCTAGCTGGCTGGGAAGCTGACTTAACTAGTTGAATTAACTAGCTATCCAGCTGACTGGCCTGCTGACTTAACTAGCTGACTTAACTAGAAAGCCAGCTGCCTGGGCAGCTGAATTTATTAGCTGACTTAACGAGTTAGACAGTTGGCTAGCCAGCTGACTTAACTAGTTAGTTACCGAGCTAACCAACTGGCTAGCCAGCTGATTAACTAGCTGACTTAAATAACTTGCCAGCTGGTTATCCAGCTGACTTAACTAGCTTGCTACCTAGCTAGCCATCTGGCTAGCCAGCTGATATAACTAGTTGACTTAACCTGCTAGCCAGCTGACACAACTGTCTTAATTAACTAGTTTGCCAGCTGGCTAGTCAACTGACTTAACTAGCTTTCTACTTAGCTAGCTAACTGGCTAGCCAGTGGACTTAACGAGCTGACATAATTAGCTTGCCAGCTG
>NW_007100029.1:0-365 GCF_000164805.1 Carlito syrichta | reverse complement strand
TAGTTTATACATCCTAAAATAAAACATTTTAAAAATAGTATCTGTCATGTAAATGATTTATTAATCCCAAATAGCTCATGGATCATAAATCAGTCTTATAAAAATACTTAGTGACTGGGCGCAGTGGCTCAAACCTGTTATCCCAACACTTTGGGAGGCAGAGCAAGAGGATTGCCTGAGTTCAGGGGTTTGAGACCAGCCTGAGCAACATGGCAAGACCTCGTCTATACAATAAAAATAAAAAAATTAGCCTGGTGTATGGCGTATGCCTGTGGTTCCAGCTACTTGGAAGACTGAGGCAGAAAGATCACCTGAGCCCAGCAGGTCGAGGCTGCGGTGGCCATGAGTGTGCCACTGCACTCCAG
>NW_007100028.1:0-356 GCF_000164805.1 Carlito syrichta | reverse complement strand
AGCCCAGCAGTTCGAGGCTGCGGTGGCCGGGAGCGGCCACTGCACTCCAGTCCGGGCGACAGAGTGAGACTCCAACTCAAAAAAAAAGAAAGAAAAGAAAACAGAGCAGAAAGCTATAGGTGTTGCTCAAGTCACCTAGTTTTGGATCCAATCCTACTTCTCATTCCAAAGCCCATGACTTATTTTCTACACTAGTGGTTCTTTCCCGAGCTGTAGCCACATGAAGATCACCAGGAGAATTCCTTAGATCACTTGTTTGACCCTAGCGGATACTTCTGGACTGGGGATAATATTTTGCAAACTGCAGCTCCACTCTTATGCTGTTTCCCAGAGTTTTTTTTTTTTTTTTGAGTTGG
>NW_007100027.1:0-371 GCF_000164805.1 Carlito syrichta | reverse complement strand
TTGTAGAGATGAGATCTTGCCAAGTTGCCCAGGCGGGTCTCGAACCCGCAGGCTCAGGCAGTCCACTCACCTCAGCCTCCCAAAGCGCAGGGTTACAGGCTGAGCCACGAGCCCGGCTACCCAGGCTGATCTTAAACCCTTGGACTCGGACAGTCCTCTCACCTCAGCCTCCCAAGGTGCTGGGATTACAGGCTTGAGCCATGGCACCTGGCCACTTATGGTTTTCTTTTTTTTTCTTTGTTTTTTTTTGTCAGTGCCACTGTTGCCCAGGCTGGAGTGTGGTGGCACACTCATGGCTACCACAGCCTCGACCTGCTGGGCTCAGGTGATCCTTCCACCTCAGCCTTCCAAGTAGCTGGAACGACAGGTGT
>NW_007100026.1:0-383 GCF_000164805.1 Carlito syrichta | reverse complement strand
CTTGCTGAATTAGGAAGGTGACCAAACTGCTTAGGTAGCTGACTTAACTGGCAAATTAACTAGTTAGCTAGTTGATTTAAATACCTGTATTAGTTAACTCACTATTTAACTAGCTGTATAACTAGCTGACTTAACTAGCTAACTAGTTAGGCAGCAGACTTAAGTAGCTGACTTAAATATTTAGCTAACTAGTGAGCTAGCTGACATAGCTAGCTAGCTGGTTAGCTAGCTGACTTAACTAGTTGGCTAAAAAGATAGCTGGCTGACAACGATTTGATTAAAAAGTTAACTACCTGTATTAACTAGTTGGTAAACGAGTTAAGTAGCTTACTTAATTAATTTTTTAATGATTTAGCTAGGTGACTTTACTTGTTGGTTGACGA
>NW_007100025.1:0-473 GCF_000164805.1 Carlito syrichta | reverse complement strand
GGGGGCCGGCTGGCTCTGGGTGGGCAGGCTGCCCGCGGCCAGCGACACGGGCATCTGGAAGAGCGCGGGCTGGCCCACCTGGATGGGCGCAGCAGAGAGGATGTGGGCAGCACTGTGGGCCGCCGAGTGCGGGGCCAGCACGGGGCCCAGGCTCAGGGGGCCGGCCAGGTTCTGGTTGGTGAGGATGGGGTTGGCGATGAGCTGGCCACCGGCGTGCGGGGCCGTGGCCGCCAGGATCTGGCCGCCCACGTTGGCTGGCAGGGCTGACAGTGGCTGGGGCAGCTGGACGGCAGGCGTGCCGGGCAGCAGGAACTGGTTCTGGCCTGGCAGCATGTGCTGCGCGGGGATGACGATGCTGCTGCCCTGGTTCAGCAGGTGCACGCTCATGGGCTTGCTCAGGGTGCAGGGCGGCTGTGGCGGGGCGGCGCCCGTGGTGGTGGCCGGCGGCTGCTTGAAGACGTTGGCCTGCAGGG
>NW_007100024.1:0-364 GCF_000164805.1 Carlito syrichta | reverse complement strand
CACACATATATACATACACACACACACACACACACACACACACACACATATACATACACACACACATATACATACCATAATCTGGTACCATAAAATAATCTATATTCTTTATTCTTCCTTGTTCAATATATATTGGATTCATCTAGATTCAAATGTCAGCCTTGCTACTTACTAACAATAACACCTGGGACAGGTTATTTAACTTTTCTTATGCTTATAAATCCACAAATAAGCCGGGCTCCGTGGTTCAGCCTGTAATCCCACACCTTGGGAGGTTGAGGTGAGTAGATTGCCTGAGCCCATGGGTTCGAGACCCGCCTGGGCAACTTGGCGAGACCTCATCTCTACAATAAATCAAAAAATT
>NW_007100023.1:534914-539958 GCF_000164805.1 Carlito syrichta | reverse complement strand
CCACGCACTCCAGCCGCCACGCAGAGCAAGGCGCTTCTCTCAAAAGCCCGGCCTGGAAGAGCTTCGCTGGAGCTTATGCGTGCTGGCCTGTCCGCCTCTTGAGCCAAGGTCAGACGAAAGGACGCCGGCACAGCTGGAGGCGAAGTGGAGGCCGGCCTTCTGGAGGACAGCCTCCCTGCCTACAGCCCCGCGGTGCCGTCGTCCCCAGCACGTGCTCCTCGGGGCTGCCGATACCCGACACGCAAGCCCCTCTGGGGGCTGCCGATACCCCACACGCAAGCCCCTCTGGGGGCTCCCGATACCCCACACGCAAGCCCCTCTGGGGGCTCCTGATACCCGACACGCAAGCCCCTCTGGGGGGCTCCTGATACCCGACACGCAAGCCCCTCTGGGGGCTCCTGATACCCGACACGCAAGCCCCTCTGGGGGCTCGTGATACCTGACACGCAAGCCCCTCTGGGACCTGCCGGCTCAGCCCGGAGCCCCGGCGAGGTGAGGCCCCAGGGTCCCGCCCGGCTCTGCCGTGTGACCCGTCGACTTGCTGCCATCCAGAAGAACGCAGAAGACTGCTCGGACGCAGCTTCCGTCTGTGTCGAGAATGTGCAAGACGGTGCCGACGACCCCGGAGCCAGGCGTGTTCCCCCTTCGTTGCTTCCTCGCGAGTCAGGAAAAGTCTTCCCTTTCCCCCGAGCTACACGGAAGTTGACTGTGCTTGAAGCCGGGGGCGAACCCTTTTAGCTATCTTTGTGAGAATGGATGGGGTATGGGTGTGTGTGTGTCTTCCTTCCTTCCTTCCTTTCTTCCTTCCGACAGCGCCTTGCTCTGCTGCCCAGGCTGGAGCGAGGTGAATGCCTGGCCTCAAATATCCTCCTGCCTCAGCCTCCCGAGTGATACTCCACCACCCCTGGCTGATGGATAGCCTAGCTGTAGACTCGGTTTCTTCCACACGGTTTGCTCTTCCACGTCTTCTCCGAATGGAGGAGGCTTGTGGGGGTTTCTGTGCTTGCGGTTTCTTTCTTCAGCATCTGTGCGTCCCCCTGAAGTCACCACCCTCTTGGGTGGCCTGTGTGGAGGCTGTGCTTTGTCAGACCCCTCAAGATTCCCCCCCCGGGAATCTTCCCCTCCTGGGCTTTCATTTTTGTCTGCCTCTCTTTGAACTTGTCCCTCTGTTTCTATTCTGCGCCCAGGTGAATTCCACCCCAAACATTTCTTTCTTCGTCTTCTAATGCAGAGCATCATCCTTGAAGTTGCTTGCAATTGTACGCATGTTTAGTCATATGCTGGCCTACATGTTTATTTAAATTCATAAACTATCCTGAAAGAGTATCAAGGGACTGGGCAGGAGTGATCGAATCATTTGCTTTGTTTCAAAACGGTCCCATTCTAAGGACACACAGATGTCCCCGGAGCAGCACTTTGGTGTGTTTGGGTACTGTGCCCAGGGGTGGAGAGTCCACCTTCCACCGCCGTGCTTAGCGAAACTGTCTTGCTTGTGTTGTGTTTGAGAGAAAATGTGTCACAAACATCTTAGGAACTGTAATTCCTCTTTTCTCAGCTCGTGGTTTTTTGCTCAGTACAACTTAAAACTTTGTGAGACTTCACGGGTGAAATCATTCTGAAAAATGAGGCTAAGACCTTTTAGGAGAGGAGAAATTTGGAAATAACTCGACGCAGGTGGATCGCGGCCTTACGTATGGCCGCTGCTGTCTTTCTCTGAGTGGCCGGCCCAGTGGAAGGACTGAGCTGCTCATGTGTGGCAACGTCTAAACCCTTCAGTTGACTTCTGGGCTCTGCGGCTTTCGTTGTTGTGAGTGAACTTGTTGGTTGTCTAATCCCTGCTGTCTCCGGACCTCCGCTAGTGACCCGATAATGGTGTGTGGTGAGTGTGTGCTTTCATCAGGTTCTAGGGTATGGATAGCGAGGCTCCAGTGAGAGAATTTCTCTCTAGATTCTTTGTTCCTTTAAAGCCAAATCACGGTTTGTTTCTTTTTAAGCTGGGATCTGGCTTGTCACCCAGGCTGGAATACGGTGATGCGATCATAGCTCACGGTAGCCTCGAACTCTTGGGCTTGAAGGATCCTCCCACCTCAGTCTCCCAAGTAACTGGGATGACAGGTGCCACCACCACACCTGGCTAAATTTTGAGCATTTTTTGTCGAGATGAATTCTTGCAATGCTGTCCAGACTGGTCTCCAATGCCTGGCCTCAAACTCTGCCTCTCAAAGCACTGAGATTACAGGCTCAGGGCATCAAGTCCGGTCAGGAAATTGTGTGCTTAACAGGCAAAATAGTTGCACGTGATGACACATGAGAACGAAACATCTTCCTTCAGCCTGGTCTCTTGCAGACGCGCCCTGACCCAGTGCTAACTTGTCCCGGTAACTTATTCTAGATCCTTCTGGAGAGTCTGAATGGCGATGTGAGCATAGATGCAGACAGAGATGGGATGGGGGTAAGCAGACACACGCCTGCACACACATACCTGAACACACACCTGCACATACACATGACTGCCCATACCTGCATGTATACACATAACTGCACATACACATGCCTGTGCACACATACCCGCACACACACCTTCATGTGCACATGCCTGCACACACACACCTATATACACACACACCTGCACATGCACACATCTGCACACACCTGCAGTACACATATACCTGCATACACATGCTTGCGCATACATACCTGCACCCACACACCTCATACAAACACTTGCACACACACCTACAAACACACACCTGCCCACACACGTTCACACACACACCTGCTCACACACGTTCATACACACACCTGCCCACACACATACATACAGGCATGCACACACATGCTCCTGTACCTGCGTGCACACACACCTTCACATAAGCCTGCACACACATATATCTCTGCATACGTACATGCCTGCACATATATTCACAGACCTGCACACATACACATGCCTGCATGCACACGCACCTGCACACACATACTGGCACATACACCTTCATGTGTACATGCCTGCACACATCCTGCCTGCAAACACACACCTGTATACACACACATGTACATACACACAACTGCACACACCTGCAGTACACACATAACTGCATACACATGCTTGCACACACACCAGCACATACACATGCCTACACACAGACCTGAACACACCAGCATACACACATCTGCACACACACACCTGCACACACAGACCTGCACACGTGCTTACACACACATGCCTGCAGAAACACACACCTGCACACACACACACCTTCACACAAGCCTGCACACAAATATATCCTGACGCACACACACACCTGCACACACACTCATGGACCTGCACACATACACAAGCCTGTATACACACACTCCTGCACACACATGCCTGCATGCACCTATGCATATACACACACCTGCAATATACACCTGCACATATGCATGTCTGCACACACATGCCTAAATACACACCTGCACACATGCCTGCACACACACACAGCTGCACACAATACACCTACACATCCACCTATACATCACACACCTGCATACCCACACATCGCACATACATACACATGTGCTTTTCCTTTCCCACGTGAGAAGTGTCATGCTATAGCATATGTCCAGCTGGACGGAAACAGGCGTGCTCAGGAAAGGCCTCCCTCAATAGACATTGAGTGTTACGGGTGCTGTCCCTCCCTTGGGTGCTGACTGGGTGGGTGTTATCTGGGCGGTGAGCCTGTGCCTGCCGGTGCCCAGGAGTGGGTTGTCCCATGGGAGAACCGCTGTGGAGCCCGGCCCTCGGAGGACACCCTTCGGGGCGGCGGGGCGCTCGGTGGACTGTCTGGGAGCGCTGGGGGGGCGTAGGGAGCTCATCCTGGGCCAAAGACACCGGGAGCCGTGGGCTTCCAGCAGGTCAGGCCCATCCCAGAAGGACATGCATGCGTACGCACCTGCACGTATGCATGCCGACCCAGGACTTCACAAATGCACAGAAGGAGCAGGACGTTGCAGGAAACCTGGGGGGCCGCTGGGAGTGAGACCGGAGAGACTCAAGCCCCAGGGCTGTGGACACACAAAGGTCTGGGTGTGGCCCTGCAGCTGGTGGGTGCAGGCGGGGAGTGGTGTGTGTGTGTGTATGTGTGTGACGGGACATGTAGATGAATGTTGTGTGTGTCTGTGATGGGACCCACTGAATGCTGTGTGTGTGTGTGATGGGATGCCTTGACTGGTGTGCGTGTGTGTGTGCGATGAGACACGCTGATGAGTGTTGTGTGTGTGATGCAGCACCTTGATGCCTGTTGTGTGTGATGGACACATGGATGAGTGTGTGTATTGGTGATGGGACGCCCTGGGTGTTGTGTGTGTATATGATGCGACACATTGATAAGTGGTGTGTGTGTGTGATAGGACACGTTGATGAATGCTGTGCTTGTGTGTTCGAGGGGACACACTGTGTGTGTGTGTGTGTGTGTGTGTGTGATAGGACACACTGAGTGTCGTGTGTGAGTGTGATGAGATGTGGCTGGTAAGCGTGCTGTGTGTGTTGTGTGTTGGGACGTGGCCCCCATGCTGCAAGCACCACTCGGCCTCGCGTGGCTGAGGAATCAGCAGGCCCCCAGGGCCAGGAGGCCGTGGCTGGGACTTGCCACCCACACGGGGGGCCGTGGGCGGTGGAAGCAAGAGACGGCAGAATTGAGAGGGAGGGGCTCTGGGTGGGCTCGGGCGTGGTGGGCGTGGCGGCAGGCGTGCCCCACGTGACCTCCCTGGGCTGCTGGCGCTTCTGGACCCAGAGCCCGGGGCTGCTGGCCCGGGCAGGCACGCAGGTTCGCCCGACCCCACCTGCCCAGCCCGGGGCCTCCCACACCCGTGGCCACACTCAGCTACTTCCTGCCCTTTGCTGCTGTGGAAAAACTTTCGTGTGCAAGTTCATTTCGGATTAAACGCGCTCACC
Organism: Carlito syrichta; assembly: GCF_000164805.1. Classification (NCBI taxonomy): domain Eukaryota; kingdom Metazoa; phylum Chordata; class Mammalia; order Primates; family Tarsiidae; genus Carlito; species Carlito syrichta. Next base: position 535,025 of record NW_007100023.1, on the reverse strand, counting down.
TCCTTGGGGCTCGATGTGTACAGTGTACACAGCTCCAGGCCCCTATCACCTGGTTAAGCAGAAGGACATCACGCACAGTGGCCCGCGGCTCGAGCGCGGGGCCAGGCTGAG
>NW_007100023.1:520753-534894 GCF_000164805.1 Carlito syrichta | reverse complement strand
TGAGACTCTGACTCAAAAAAAAAAAAAAAATTAAACAGCTCATCCGTGCCCTGTTAAAGGCACCACCTCTTGGGCGGGGCTTCTGAGGAGGATGGACACGCCTGGGTCCTCGTGACTGCTCGTGAATTTAGTGCACCGCTTGCTGTTCTCGCCGTCCTCAGCTCACAGATCCCCGTTTCTGCCGGCTGGACGAGTGGAGAGGCTGACCCTCCCAAGCGCCGGGGGACTGTGGAACCAGGGCTCCGGCGTCTGCGTGGATTTCCCATGGTTAGGAACCCCGTCTCCCCTGCGGACTCTGGGCCTGGGTTCTACCCCAGTTCTACCTCTTCCTGTGGGCACGGCCCCTCCCACCTCATGTCTGAACCGAGCCTGGAATGGTTTACCTTGCAGACAGGGGATTAGGGGGGAATCCCAGAGCTATGGTGTGTCAGAGGACTCCCGACATCCTCTGGTCCGTGCCGTTATGTTGCTGTGGGGGGCACTGACGCCCAGAGAGGGAAGGCGGCCTTCCACAGTCGCACAGCTCCCAGAGGCAGCATGGGGCCCAGGATCCAGCTTTCTGACGCTCACCTCCTGAATGGGCCCTGTCCTGCCTGGAGCCACCCCTGGTTATGTCAGGTGCCTACCAGGAGACCAGGATGCTTCTCATTCTTATCCAGCTTTACCATTTTGAGCGAGTCACTTAACTGCTTCGAGCCTCAGTTTCCCCTTCCTGCGCATGGGGTGTTAGCAGAGGCTGGCCGTGAGCAGACCTGGGCTGGAGTGGGCCGGTTGCACAGCGGTGTGTTGATCCAGCACTGTCTAAAAGGCCGGATCCCTGCTTGGGGGCTTGAGGAAGCCACATCCAACACCAGGGGGTGGCCCGAGACTTGGGCTCTGCTTCTGGCGACATTCTGGAAGCTGAGGCGATGTTGGCTCTGCCTTTGCAGCCTAAATGCTTTCTGTCTGTCCCAGAAGCGTGGGTGGTGACAGCAGTGTCCATCCATTCAAGGCCCACTCTGTGCTGGTCACGCCTGTCTCATTCAGTGCTTGTGACAGCCAGTCGTGGGGAAGTGAGGATTACTCTCATTTTTACAGTCATGGAAATGGGCTCAGAGAGACAAGTGAGTGGCCCGCAGTCAGGGCTGACCAAGACCCCGGGGTGTCACCTGTGAGCACTCGTGGACAGGGGCATTCCCTCCACTGACTCCAGCTGCAACACCCCGATTTCACTCTGCCGTTTTCCTCCAACTCCCTTTTCCTGGTTCAGGGGACGTTTAATTTCCCATCTTCGGTGAGAAGCTACACACACTTCTCCATACACACACGCCCAACCCCATCCTTCTGTCAGTCCAAAGTTTTCCTGCTCTTCATCTGGAGACCGCGTGGGGAATGACGGATGCGTTCTTGGCAGCATGTGAGCTGTAAGACGCCATCTGAAGTCTTTGAAAAATGGGCTTTGAATGTCTGTGATTTGGTGGGGAAGGCCGCTGGGCAGGCAGCTCCTGGATCCCATAGACCTGAAGACCGAGGCTCACGTATCAGGTCTACGCAGACCACGGAATTCATGATGCTTCCTTCACGAGGCAGGGAGTGCCGTTTCCCCAGGCTTGCTCCCGGTCCTCCAGCCGGTGCCCACGCAGCCATTCCCCCAGGGGCCCAACACCCGCCCATCCAGGAAGCCCCTGCTAGCCTGTCTCCCTTGCTATATGTGTCACGTAGCATCCCTGGGAGAACTGCAAGGTGATTTGCTTCAGTCCTCTCGGGTTCTGGGATTCAGACGAGGTGCCCTGCCCAGAAGGTGGCCAGAAGCTGAGGTCATCTCCTTCACTGTTCCTGAACTGCGATGCTTCTGACCCACCAGAGTAGCCGGATGCAGGTGGCAGTCAGCACTGAGTGTTGCAGCTTGCTGGGAAGTGGGGTGATGTCCGGCGTTAGGTGACTGGATCAGAGGAGGCGTCTGCCTATGAAGGCGCACAAGCCCCAAAGTCATACCCTGAAGCACGACTAGTAATTCAGATGGTGTGTGGGGAGAGGGTGGGGGTGGCACCTGTGTCCACGCCACGCAGACACAGACTGGATCCCGGTCTGCCTGTAGACTCACGTGTGCTTCAGATCCAGGACCCCGGAGCTACGCATCGATCCTTGCCCCAGGTCCCCGTCTCCGTGTGTACCTGTGGGTCCGTGTGTGCACTGGATCCCTGGCCATCGATTGACTTGTGGACCGGATTCCTGACTGTACGCGACCTACAGGTTTATTATCGCGCCAGACTCCCGTCTGTGTATATGCACAATGTCCTTGTGGTGCTGAAGGCACCTGGCGGCAGGATGTTCCTTCTCAGATGCTGACGGATGTGTCTGTCGTCTGAGCCGTTCCTGTCTCGCTCTGATCAGGGGCGCTGTCGCCGCGGGTGCCGGCAGGGAATGAGGTAAGGGAGGTGCCCTGAGCACTCAGCTTAGGGGACACTCACTCTCGGGGGGCTGCAAGTGCAGTGGCAGCCCTGGTGGGCTCCTGAGCACAGATACCTTCTACCTTTTCTCCGTATGTGCCTCCGTTTTCTCAGGAGAGTCTGACTTATAGTAAAATTTAAAACTGGTCAAATTTCCTTCCTTCCTTCCTTCCTCCTTCCTTCCTTCCTTCCTTCCTTCCTTCCTTCCTTCCTTCATAGGGTCTGGCTCTGTTGCCCAGGTTGGAATACAGTAGAGTATCGTACCTCAGCATAGCCTCAACCTCCAGGGCTCAGGTGATCCTCCCACCTTAGCCTCCTGAGTGGTTGGCACTACAGGCATGTGCCACCACACCGGGCTAATTTTAAAACTTTATTTGTGTAGAGATGAGGCCCTGCTCTGTTGGCCAGGCTGGTCTGAAGCTCCTGGCTTTGGCCTACCACAGACCTGGGATGACAGGCGCGTGGCACTGCACCCGGCCGATGGTTGCTCAATCCCGCTGCACAGGCAGTGTCTGCAGATGGATGTCCCTAAACACTTGGTCTTCGAAAGCTCGAGTTTGAGAGAGAAGATCTTTGGGGGGAGTTCTACAGACTTGGCTTCGCCTGGAAGGGCAGAGGGATGCAGGGTCGACTCAGCACCCCAAGCCACAGGTTAGGGAGTTCTGACCCGTCTATGCATCCGCCCCCAAGCAGAGACCACAGAAGGCCTTGCAAAGAGGTGATGAGAGGGCAGTGACCTGGACAGATGGGCAGGGCACCCTGTAGGCCTCAACACTGTAGGGGGCATCTGGGCTCTGGTGGAGCAGGCCTGTGGGGTCACCCACTCTGCCACAGCCCTAGAGGGGCCCAGGATGCCCAGGGAGGGGCTGGGCAGCTGCTGACTTGCCTTGATGCACAGGGGAGCCCCGAGAGGTTGGGAGGTGCCGTCTGGCCACACGGCCAGGGATTCTGAGACAGGCTGAGGGCCCCAGGGGCTGGCCAGTGACCTCAGACAGGGAGAGGGCGGAGGGCTTGGCAGCAGGCGGGGGCACCCGGAGGCCAGGCAACTGGAAGGATACCACAGAAAGTTCTGGAGCTAGATGACCTTCTGGGGGGAGAAGCTTGTGGCCACCTTGGAGGCTGGGGAGGACCAAGTGGTCTTAGTGAGCAACACGGACCTTCCTGCGTGAATGCCAGTGCAGGTCAGAGGGGCGTGTGGCCTCTCAGTTATGGAGGAGGAAACCGTATCTTCCTGCGCGTCTCTGGTACAGGGGCTGTGGCGTTGGTGAGATGCCTGCACACTCGACGAGGAGGCTGGGCCCACCGTTTTCCACCTGCCCCTTGCCCGACTCCCTGGTAGAGATGGTGGGAGCCGTTCCCAGGCCCAGGCGTGCGTCTCCTCGCCTCCCCTCCAATGTCGAGTCTCGGTGGGCGTCCACCCTGGCCTGAGCTCATCTGGGAGGCCCAGGTGATGGGCTTGTCTTGGTGAACTTCCCTGCAGAACATGAGTGCTCGAAGGGTGGCCATGGCCTCCCGGGAAGGGACGTCGGGCGGGGAAGGTCTGTCGCGAACAGCCAGAGCAGGACCCAAAGGTGAGGCTCAGGTGCCCGACACACAGAGAGCCAGGCACGGCAGCCCTGCGCATGCGGGCAGAGGAGGGTTCATCCAATCTGGCCAAAGTGTGAGGGCGAGGGAGGCGAACGCAAATCCCACCCCCTTGGGATGTCACGGGGGGTTTTATGACGGAGTAAGTGTGTGGGAGGCAAGGGCCTGGTGATCAGAGCTGCTCTCGGCCCTCTGCCGAGCAAACCTCCTGACGCCCTGAAGAGGTCTGCGTGCCCCAAGATCGTTGTTCTGTAGCAGAAAAACAAGCCCATCATCGTGCGGGCAGTCTGGGGCTGGGCTATGAGGACCAGCAAGCCCAGGGTCCACCTTTACCTGAATGACTGTGTGTGGCCCCCGTGCCGGGAGGGAGGAAGGAGAGAGGGAGGAGACTGAGCCACAGGCACCTGGTGATTTCAGAACAGGGGCCTGGGTGCAGGGAGAGGCTGGGGTGCAGGGGGAGGCCAGGGTGCAGGGGGAGGCCAGGACACAGGGCGAGGCCAGGGAGCAGGGGAGGCTGGGGCGCAGGGAGAGGCCAGGACACGGGGCCAGGGTGGGCTGCAGGGAGAGGCCGGGGTGCAGGGGGAGGTTGGGGTACAGGGAGAGGCTGGGATGCAGGGAGAGGCTTGGGGGGATGCCTGAGGGGTCAGCGTCTAGTTGCGAGGGTGGCTGGGCGTGGGTAGGTGCTTCTCCAAGAGCATTCTGCTGGAGAACGCAGATGGCATCTGCACTCTTGTGTGCACGTGGACGTGCCAGCTCCAGGAGCCACAGGCAGTGGCCGGCGTGGGCTGTGGAGACACACACCAGGACTGTCCTCCCTCCCCGCCTGCAGACTGAGCAGACCCGGGGCTGGTTCAGCCAGGCGGGAGGCCATGGCTCAGGGGCTTCCAGTCCGGTTGTCAATGTGGGAACCCGAGAAGGTTCTGGAGTTGAGCCCATGCCGGGGAGGGGGCAGGGCAGTGGGCCATGGGTGTTCTGCAGGGCAGTGGGCCAAGTATGTCCCGAGTGTGTGGACAGTGAGTGTGTTCTGCAGGAAGCCCTGCTCGTCACAGGGGGCGTGGGGTAAGGCCGGGCCGGGCCGGGCCGGGCCGGCCATGGTCACGCCAACAGCAGGTCCCGTTTTCATCACGCTTGCATGTCATCATTGCAGGTGATTTGGAAAAAGTATTGCTGTAGAAAGCACACATGGATGTGATTACCTGTAATTGCACCAGCCAAACACAGCTGTTCCCACGGGGCATGCTGCCCCAAGCGTCTGATTGGGTGTGAACGGGGTATGAACGTGGTTGTGAACGGAGGTGAGAATGTGGATGTGAAGGTGTAACACAGGTGTGAATGTAGATGTGGGTGTGAATGCAGGTGTGGATGCGAGTGTGAAGGGAGGTGTGAATGTGGGTGTGGGTGTGGATGGGGTGTGAACGTGGGTGGGGGTGTGGATGCAGGTGTGGGCGTGGGTGTGACTAGCTGTGCTCACACTGCATGCAGTCTGTGTCTGTCCCATGTGTCCGTTAAAAGGTTCATCTTTCCCTCTGGACCAGAAACCCAGCTTTCTGTTCTTCTGTCTGACCAAGACTTTGTCTTTTGCTGACCCGTGTGGATTTGCACCTGGACTACGGCACGCTCACCTCCCAGTGTGCGTCATCGAAAGGGCTGGCACGCGGCAGGCGCTTGTGATGACACCAGGATTCGCAACTTAGCATCACTGTGGTGTGGAACAGGCTGTGTCCACGCCTGGCCGACAGCGTCACCTGGGTGTGCTCTTTGTGGCTGCCACCCAGTGCTGGCAGGAGACCTGGGGGCGCAGACCTCTTCGGAGTGGGGTGGAGGGTTCCCTGGCAGAGGGAGAGTCGGCCTCCGTGAGGGTCAGGCCCTCCTTGTGTGTGCAGGGGCGGGACTCTGGGGAGTCACCACGGCAGGCCCCGGGGCTTTCCAGAGGCGTCCAGGGTGTCCGAGGGAGCAGTCCTGCTGTTGGGCTGCCAGGGTGTCCTGAGTGCGTGTGGGTGGTGAGTGTGTCGTGAGTGTGTGGACTGAGCGTGTGTCATGTGTGTGGATGGTGAGTGTGCTGCGAGTGTGTGTGGACTGTGTGTTCTGAGTGTATGTGTACTAAGTATGTCCCGAGTGTGTGGACAGTGAGTGTGTCACGAGAGGGTGTGGACTGAGTGTGTTGCGAGTGTATGGCTGAGAGGGTGTGTCTACAGAGAGTGTGTTGTGAGAGTGTCTGGGCTGTGGCTGTGTCATGAGTAAGTGTGTTGTGAGAGTGTGTGCACTGAGAGTGTGTTGCGAGTGTGTAAACTAAGTGTGTGTCATGAGAGTGTGGACTGAGTGTGTTGTGAGTGTGTGTGGACCACGAGTGTGTCATAAGTGAGTCTGACCTGTGTGTCGTGAGTGGGTGTGGACGGTGAGTGTGTGGACCATGTCTGTGCCATGTGTTTGGTGTCTGAATGTCTCTGACCTTTGAGTGTGTTGTGTCTTAGTGTGTCTGACTTGTGAGTGTGTCTGGACCATGTCTGTGTTGCGAGTGTGTTTGGAGTCTGAGTGACCTGTGTCATGAGTGTGTCTCACCCGTGAGTGCGTTTGAGTGGGTGTGGACTGTGTGTATGTGGACTGTGACTGTGTTTGGAGTCTGAGTGTGTCTGTGTGTTGTGAGTGTGTTTGGAGTCTGACTGTGTCTGATCTGTGAGTGTGTCATGTATCTGACTTGTGTGTCACAAGTGGGTGTGGGCTGTGAGTTTGTGGACCATGACTGTGTCGTGAGTGTGGTGAGTCTGAGTGTGTCTGCCCTGTAAGTGTGTCGTGAGTGTGTCTGGACTCTGTGTCGTGAGTGTGTCTGGATCATAAGTGTGTCTGACCTGTGTGTTGTGAGTGGGTGTGGACTGTGAGTGTGTGAACTGTGGCTATGTTGTGAATGTGGTGAGTCAGAGTGTGTCTGCCCTGTGAGTGTGTTGTGAGTGGGTGTGGACTGTGTGTAGACCGTGACTGTGCCGTGAGTGTGCTGAGTCTGAGTATGTCTGAACTTTGTGTCGTGAGTGTGTCTGGACTCTGAGTGTGTCCACCCTGTGAGCACGTCGTGAGCGAGTCCGTCTTTCTTTGCGGCTCCGGTCCGGCGCGGGCTGCTGTCGGGGCCCAGGACGGCTGGGCGTCCCCGCCCTTGGCGCTGCACCCTACTCCCGTGGGTCCCGGGTGGTTTCTGCTGCCGCGGTTTCTCGCGTGGCCACCAGATGTCAGCAGAGCCCCTCGCAAAGCTGCTCGCCCGGGTGCCGTGGCAAGGAAGGGCCGGGTCTGGAGCTGGTGGGAGGGGCCGGCGGGCCTGCCAGAGGCTCCCTGGCCGGCCTCTTAGCTCTGCACACCGCCCACGTGTGCAGACTCCCCTGCTTGTGGCCATCCCGCGTATGCAGATGCCCCCGGGGCCTCTGGGGCCCTCGGCCTTGGGGTCACAGGAGCCTGCCTGGGCGACGATGTGCTGACCGCCGCGTCCTCACACTAATAAAGAGCAAGGTCACCCAGAAACCTCCGGAAACGTGGGTGCAGGGAAGGGGAGGCCTCCCACCCTTCCCTGGAACCCGCCCCCAGGGGCAGCCTGGAGGGTTCAGCCTTGCCAGAGTGAGAAGGGTCGCAGCTGCCCCAGGCCCATGCATGGCACAGGAACAGGGCTGCAGGGCTGGAGTCCTGCGGAGGGGAGAATCCTGGGAAGACGGGGGCGGGGATCCCAGGAAGGGGCTGGGAGCCCCGGGTGGCCGAGGCGCCCTGGGCCGGCCACCTGTCCCGGCTGCTCAAGGACGGTTCGTGGGGTTTAAGGGCGGGTGGCGATGCCCCTCATCTCCCTGGACTAGAGAAGCCAGCTGCCTGATTCGAATGCCAGATCCAGGCCCGAACCCTTTCCTGGACACATAATCGACGAATTTCCTGGGTGAATGTTTGTGAATAATATAATCACCCCTCCCAAGAAAGAAATCTAAATGGTCCTTTTCTCTTGCTTTTCTGTTTCAAATCTGCAGATGCCTTTGTCTGTTTTTGTGTTTTATTCTTGGGACAAGGAAAATCTTTGCACCTCTGCTTCCTTCCTTCCTTCCTTCCTTCCTTTTCCTGGTTCTGAGTTGGAGTTTCTGTTGCCCAGGCTGGAGTTCAGTGACACAATCATGGTTACTGCAGCCTCAACCTGCTGGGCTCCGGCGATCCTTCCCCCTCAGCCTTCTAAGTAGCTGGGACTGTAGGCCTGTGCCACCTCGCTTGGGTGATTTTTTTTGATTTATTGTAGAGACGAGGTCTTGCCGAGTTGCCCAGGCTGGTCTGGAACTGGTGGGCCCAGGCAGTCCTCTCACCTCCACTTCCCAAAGTGCTGGGATGACAGGCATGAGCCACCGTGCCCGGCTTCTTTCAAATCTTAAAAGCTCCATCAGTGTTTCCTTGTCTTCCTTTAATGATGCCCAGGCCTTTCTCTGAGACACGGATAGATCTTTCCTTCCAGTGTCTGCTCAGGCCTCGGTGGGGGTCTTGGCGTCCACACTGGCTATGCAGTCGAACCTCATCACATCACCTTGTCGGAGGCCCAGTGTTGGGTTTCAGGGAGCTCCTGGGGTGGCTGGCACGGAGGGCTGTTGAGAACCGCAGCCTGGGGCCCATGCCCTGACACCCTGTGGCGAGCAGCTGGACATCACCCTGTGAGGGTGGTCTAAGGGCTTTATGTTGCTGGCATTTTAGAGCCAAGATGGGCCGGGTGAGCTGGGTGCTGGTTCTCTTCATCCCGGAAACGTTTGGAAAGTACTGGGTGAGCCAGTGCATCTAGAATTTTCTCCATTTGTCCGTGTCCTGCTGCAGATTGTTCACTCATGATTCCACAGGAACTGCCATGTCTCTGAGCTGAGGCCGCTCCCGTTTCAGAGAGGGTGGGCGAGTGCTGACATTCTAGTTGTTTTGCAGGAAGGTTGAGTTTAGATTCTGATTAACGGTGCAAAACCCAAAAGCCACTTTTGCTGAAAAGGTGTCTTCCCCAGTCTTAATTAATTTTTTACGGCAAATAGGATTTATTTTCATTATGGAAAATTTATATTTTATGTGTAAGGTAAAACACAAAGACAGAAATTCATTTTTTTTCTAGGATACCCACTTTTGTGGGCCATCTTTTAAGACTTTTTTTCTATGTGCATAATACTTGTTCTTTGATCATGGCATACTTGACAATATTTTTTAAATTCAGGGATCATGATTCACCGTGAGAAAAATCAAGCACATTCCATCGAGTTTTTTGTTTTTTTAAAAAAAGTAAATGAAGGTGGATGAAAAACACATGGAACCAAATGACCTGGCACTTCTTCCAATGATTAGACACAGGGTGACTGTAGAACCCAGCTGTTCTATGCCCATACAGGGAACGAACACTCCAGAGGAATGGAAAGCCTCGTCCAGCTGGGCTCGGTGGCTCAGCCTGTCATCCCGCACCTTTGGGAGGCTGAGGTGAGTGGATGACCTGAGCCCGTGGGTTCGAGACCCGCCTGGGCAGCGAGACCTCATCTCTCCAAGAAATCAAAAAATCAGCCGGGCGTGGCGGCGCATGCCTATAATTCTGGCTACTTGGAAGGCTGAGGCGGAAGGATCGCCGGAGCCCAGCAGGTCGAGGCTGCGGTGGCTGGGAGCGGCCACTGCACTCCAGTCTGGGCGACAGAGTGAGACTCCAACTCAAAAAAAAAAAAAAGAAAAAGAAAAAGAAAAAGAAAAGCCTCGTCCACATCAAACCTGCACGTGCATGTTCATAGCAGCATCATTCACGTCAGCAAAGCATGAGCACAAGCCCTCGACAGGTCCAACTGATTATGGATGGTGGGCAGTGCCTACACAGCTGAACACCGTTTGGCCATTAAAAGGAATTAAGTCCTGGTCCACGCTACGCAGGTGAAACTTGAAAATGGTCACACTAAGTGCAAGAAGCCAGCCAAGGACACCACGGACTGTGTGATTCTGTTCGTATGAAATTTCCAGATTGGGAAAATCCATTGAAACAGAAAGCAGACGAGGGTTGCGGAAGGCTGGATGGGGAAGGACAGATGGGGAGGGGAAGAAGGTGCTCGCTGGAGGGGGCGGGATGCTCTGTGCAGTGAGGCAGATGTCCTAGGGCGGACTGGGGTGGGGGGCAGGCATCTGTGACCAGACTCAAAAGCACTGAATCGTGCACTCTAAATGGGCAAATTAATGGTATGTGAATAATATCTCAATACAGTTGTTAAGAAAGAAACGCCAAGAAGCGCAGACCTGAGAACTGGGAGGGTTTAAGGAAAGATGCCGCTGAGAACCTGTGTCTGACCGTGGGACGTACTGCTATCACAGAGCCTGAAAACGGTCCCCTTGCAAAACACCTAGACGTGCTGTATAAAGCATGACAGATATTCCAGATGAATAGTTCAACTCATGAGAAAGTAAGTGAACCCTCCGAGGGCTCAGAAGCAAAGCAGAAACTGGAAATCAGAGTGGTGTGTGAATAGGTGGTGTTTTGGCAGCCACGGGTGTTGGGTGGTTGTCGACGGCGTTGCTGGTCTCAAGGTCTCAGAAACCTAGAAACCTGTGTTTTGGGCTTCTTGTTGTGATTGTTTGGATAAAGGGTCTTGTTCTGTTGCCCAGGCTGGTCTCCAACGTCTGGTCTCAACGATCCTCCTGCCTCAGCCTCCCGAGTGGCTGGGACTACCGGCGTACAACACCATGCCTGGCTGAGACCTGTGTGTAGATGTCCCCAAATCAACAAGTGGGGCCTGCGTGAGATGGAATGTCAAATGCAACATCACTCTTCCCTCACCCCTAAAACCAGAATCTTGCTCAAAGTTCCATTCGCAGTAAAGGCACGTTCTAAAAATAAGCTCCCTGTGGGCACTGCCTGGTGAGGAAACTGGACCGCAGGTAGAGAGTGTTGGGGGGATTCCAGCCCGCCCTGCGCCTGCCCTGGTTTGGATTCACACTGCCACCGTGGCCTGTGGACCCCCAGGTGGAGGCACCCACCAGGCCATCCTGAGAGGTGCATCCCTCTCTGAGGCCCTAAAGATGCAGGCCCCTATGCTTGCCTGGAGGGCCGTGCATCAATCAGTTTCCCACAGGAGTGAGTCCTGCTGATAATGAACTTTCAATCGCAAACTACAAACCTGGGAGGAGCCGACCGCCCAGAACGAGAGGCCCCAGGACGTCAGCAGGAGGACGACTCAGGAACAGAATGCAAGAGAGGGCAGGGCTTGAGGACCCCGGGCCAAAGGACACTGTGAAAAAGAAGTTCCAGAAATGAGAGGCCGTCTTTGCGACTGAGATGCAATGAATGGGTTTGAGAGTTGTTTGAGTCTAGCTAAGGAGGGAATTTGCTAAAACGTGGAGAAATCGCTCACAGTGGAGAATAGCATGGGGGCGAGGGGAAATGTGGCCAACGGAGGCGAAGGCTGAGTGTGACGTCCGTCCATGCCCATGTGTGGCACCGCGTGAGACTCGGGGTGGTGTCAGGTGTGCCGAGGCGGCCAGCACCCCACACATGAGTGGCCCCATCCTTCTGAGGATGGAGACTCACCCGATTCCCGCCTGTGGAATGGTGGGGAAGCCTTGCTCATGGGACAGATGCCCGTGCACGTGCCTGGAAGACCCCGCATGTGCACCAAGGCCGGTTCCTGTCACCGCCTTCTCAGGAGCACCGCAGCTCCGTGCCTTCCAGACTTGCGGGCAGATGCCTCCCACAAGAGGCTTGACACTGGGAGAGGGCCAGGGCGTGGCTCACGTCTGGGGAAGGATGGATTTGCGGACTCGGCGCTTTCATGGGACTTGCACAAAACTCTCTTGTAATGGATGGGCAGAGGCCACAGGTGCTTGGTGTCAAGAGTGCAGGAAATGCGGGTGGCCCGTGTCACACTGTGCTACTCCCCATTCCTCCGTGCGGTCCCTTCCTTGCATGCTGTGGCCCTGCTGTCTGTGGCCCTCTGCTTTCTGCTGCGACTTGCTAGGCATCAGTTTTGAGATGGCGCCATGGAATTTTGAACGCGTACGTCCCTCTTCTAGCTCAGGCAGCAGGAAGGTGGCTGCAGAAACAGTGTCGGAACTCTCCTGGGATGGAGCACACGGGGACTGTGTGGACCCTTCTCTGGGGGGACGGGAGTCAGCCTCACACCTGACAGCCTCCACCCACTCAGCCGCAGCGAAGATGCCGTGTGGGAGACGCCTGCCCTGCTGATGGGGACGGGTGATAGGTCTGTCAATAGCTCCGAGAGGGAGGCTGGCCATTGTGCGCCCACCGGGAGACCCTCTGCAGCTGAGCAAATACCCACCAGGGCCGCTACTGGCCTGACGCCCCGGGGGAGCCAGGGTAAATAGGAAGGCCAGCTATTAAAACAGGGAGGTCCCACAGCAATCCGGGATCAGCACACGCCGGTGGCGTCTGCAAATAGAGACGGCGATTGCCGTGGTGATACTGTTGGGGTGCCTGTAAGCTCGGTCCACGTGGGCTTCAGACGCAGGCTCCAAATGAGTGAGAATCTGCATGGCGGGAACGGGACATGGCAGATTCTGATTCGTGGAAGTTTTCCAGCGTAGCTGTTTTGCACCTGCCCCAAGTCCCCGAGGCTAGAGAGAGAAAGTTGTTTCCTCGTAATTAAATCATGGCACATTTCAAACCTTGACTTTGTGTGCTGGGATCAGCGTGACTTGAGTGCTTATGTGAAGAGCCAGTTCACACCTCTCCCTTTGTCTAGATGTGGGAGTGCTATAACATGCTGACTGCGGACCCGGGCGTCTTTCCTGAATGCTGAAACCTCCTTTCTAACGTCTCCGCGGGGCATGCTATCGTTTTGTTGGGGTCAATCAGATGTTACAGGAAGTTTAGAAGAGTATCAGGGATCGGACTCTCCGACGCTTCCCGTGTCTGCTGGATCACGCAGGCCGGGAGCACGTTTGCTTGCAGGACCTTAGGTTGCAACACCGGTTCCTGACTCCGCCCGGAAGGTCCCTGCTGTGCGGCGGGTGGGGATGTCGGTGCTGGCTCTGGTTTGGGGCTTTTCCAGGACGGGGGCCACAGGGAGCCACCTCCACCCTCACCAATCCCATGACTTGCCCCAGACGTGCTGGTCCCATCCTCACACCTGGATGCTGTCGGGTAATTGAACGAGAGCCTGCAGACAAGGTGCCGGCTGAGTGGGCCTTGCCATCGTGTGGTGTGAGTGACAGTGTCAGTTCGGCCCTGGTGAGTCCCGCGATGGGATCTGGATTCGCGCCCCTGGTGATCACGGCCCAGTGAAGGAGGAGGGACTCAGAGGCCCTTCTGGTCAGGAGGGCCTGAGCCTCCTCCCCTCTGAGGAAAAGAGGGAGGCCTTTGAGGCCCAGCGAGGGACGGAAGGGAGGCACGTTCAAGGCAAGAAAGCGTCACCAGGACTCACGGCTGGCCGCCTGCAGGTGGAGACAGGACCCAGTGCCCAGCCACACCCTCTCTAGCCTGTGGGGGAGGACGTGTGCCCCCAGGACATGAGAGTTGGGGGAAGGTGTGGCTGCAGCTCCAGGGCCAGCCATGGGGCACAGGGTCGGGGCACACTCGCAGGCCTGTGCCTGGGGCCGGAGGCAGCCTCACCTTCACTGCAAGAGAAGCCTCCAGGAGGAAGCTGGCGGGGTGGGTGGAGCGTCTGAAGGAGGCGGTGGTCATCGGTGAGGACCGCAGAGAGGCCTGAAGGTGGGGCAGAGAAGCCCGTGGGCTTGTGGTTCAGGGTGAGGGTTAGGGTCAGGGTCGGGGTCAAGTTTAGGTTCAGGGGTTAGGGTTAAGGGCTGGGGTTGGGGTTAAGGGTTAAGGGTTAAGAGGTTAGGATTGGGGTGGGGGCCGGGCTTGGGGTGAGGGTTAAGGGTCAGAGAGAGGGTCGGGGTTAGGATTAAGTTTGGGAGTTGGGGTGGGGATTGGAGTCCAGGTCAGGGTTAAGGGTTCGGGTTGGGGTTAGGAGTTAGGGGTCAGCGTTAAGGGTTGGGGTTGGGGTCCAGAGGGAAGACGGTGTGACCTTAGGAGTGACCTCACCTTGTGGAAATGGATGCCTGGGGCCAGCAGCACTGCCACAGTCTCCTGTCCCGTCTCAGGGAGCAGCTTCAGCCCTGCTGGCTATCGGCTCTGCCTCCCCGTCACAGTCCAGGTGGTGTCTCTTGTTT
>NW_007100023.1:469345-520337 GCF_000164805.1 Carlito syrichta | reverse complement strand
TCCACTCACCTCAGCCTCCCAAAGTGCTGGGATTACAGACTGAGCCACTGAGCCCGGCTGTCTCCTGTTGTTTTGAAACTGCTCTGCCTGGCCCAGCTCAGGGCTGTTTCCTGGCCCCAGAGGAGCTTTGTCCAGGTAGGGGGGGGTCCCCCCTTTCTCCCTTGGGACACACACTGCTGAGCGGTTGCAGGGTGTCCAGCGGCTGCAGGGCTGTTCACGACACCTTGGGCCAGGCTCTTTGCCATGAGCCGTCCGGAGGGCTAATGGGATATTTCTTTCCCCTGAACTACTATCCCGTGGGATTACCACCTGCCTCGTTACCAGGCTGCAGGCTATTTTCATGGCCAGCTGATAACTGATAGGTCAGCATGCTAATTGAATTCGTGGCGGAAAAAAACGGAGCCCCTTGTCCCAAAGATCCTCGTTTGGGAGGGACGGCACACACTAGGTGTTTCTTTCCTGATTTTGAGTGCAGTGGGGAAAGGGACGGAGGCGTGTCCATGGCTTGTGCCTCAGAACGCAAACCCAGCCGACGCAGGACAGGGCGAGTGTGCATGTTGTGTTTGTCCATCACGACATCCCGGGGCACCTGCGGGCATGCTGGCACAGACACTCGTGCCACGAGTTGTGCACGCTCCCAGCCCGTTCTCTGATTGTGACCGCTGGCTGTGTCTGAGCACCGACTGTGTGCTCTGGCATCCTTACCTGCTTGGTGATGGCGCTGAAGTTCATTTCCCTTTGTAAAAATCAGATCGCGGCGTTAACTAGCTTTGGGAACGGTGATAATTTACAAGAGGAATCGCCACTTGTTCTTTCTGTGTAAGGAATGTGCTTACCTCCTAATGTCTTAGATTTCACAGTTTGGCTATTTAGCAGGTTGAGTGTTCATTTCAATATCACGTCTCCCCAAGCCCCCCGGACATCCCACCCAAAGGCGTTACTTTCAAAATCCAAGCGTAAACATCTCACAACACGATGAGTTTAAGAAGCCATGAACAATGGAGTCAGGAGACCGGGGCGGCTTTCACGGGAACACGGGCTCACCTGCACACGCGGCTTCTCCCATCGCAAGTTGCACTGCTGGAGATGATGGCTTAATAGGTGCTCCTGAAATGCGGGGGAGAGCATGCAGGCGGGAAGCTCAGCTTCTGCACTTCCTGGCTTCTTTGTGTTGAAATTAGTAAACGCACTACCCACCACCATCGGGAAAGGGCTTTTGGAATTTGATTTCCATTCTCTCTAAGCTCCTGTGCCCACAAGAGAGTGCCTTGGGAAGAGTCGTGTTTGAATGCCGTGGAGGTGGGCTTCCAGGTGACAGTCTGTCCTGCTGCTTGGCGAGTGGCCGGGAGAACTGGCCAGTGGCGAGGGCTGGGGTGACCGGTCAGCGGCTCAGAGACAGGACGGCCGCCAGCTGCGCCCTCACGTGGGAAGCCAGAGGGGAGGGTGTGGCTGGGAATCGGCCCTGACGGGGTGTCTCAGAGGATGCCTGTGGTCACAGGGAGATGGCCCGGAGTCCCATGTGGCAGTGGGGAGGGCGAGATGCCCCCTCTGGGCAGGCCCCTGAAGGTGCAACTCGGGCCTCAGGGCCGCCCCAGCTTTCTTTTGGGGCGACTTGACTTTATGCGAGTAGTGTCTTGTTAGCACAAGATAGTGGGCCCTCATCTCACTTGATCTGCCGCTAATAATTAGATTAATTAAAAATATCTGAGGGCATGGAGTGTCCTGGGTTTGACAGACTCCATCCAAGTCCTCCTCGCCTCTGGGGGTTGCTAAGGCAGCTGTCCTGGAGGTGTCCCTCTTGGTCCAGCCTTTTCTGAGCCATCACTGCGCACCATGTCCCTGCTGTGCCTCCTTGCTCAGAAACCTTCAGTGGCTGCCCTCACCTAGGGGCCGAGTCCAGACTCCATGGCCTCGCCAGTGAGGCCCGGTGGGTGTCAGGCTCTGGAAGCCATCTCTCGGCACTCTGGGCTCGTGGACACTGAGCACCGGCCTGCTTCCTGTCTGTGGGCCTGAGGTGCCCTCTGCTTACCCTTCCCTCCCCGCCTGTCTCCCCGTCTAAGGCCCCCACTTCACGTCTCAGCTCCGGGCGATTCTGCTGGGAAACCCCCGTCTCCTACGGTACAGCTCACAACCCCTGTCTCTGCAGCTCCTTTAAGCACTCGCGACTCAATTTCCTAAACTCAGTGTCTTCATCAGCAAGATAGGGCATTAATAGCCAGCAGGGAAGTCTGCGAGGATGAAGCGAAATCACCCGTGTAGCAGTCTGCTTACTGAGCGATCACCACGGGCTCCACTCTGCTCTTGGTGCTGAGGATGTCGCCAAGAACACATAACCTTAACCATGAGGCCGTGATGGGGCACCCACACCCTCCCCACAGCACACTGGCACTCACCCACCAGGCCCGAGCTGGGACCAGTTCCTAAGCTCCTCGGGGTGGCTGAGCCTCTGGGAAACCCAGGGTGCCTTGCACTGACGGAAGGCGAGTTTACTAGCAAGGGGGACATCTCAAGGGACAGCCCTGCGTCATCCACCCTGGAGTTTGTGGCATCTGTTTCCAGTCGCGGCGTATTATGTGAGAGCTCAAGTCTGTGTCTGTGGCATGGTGCTTCAGTCCTGCCCAAGGCTGTGCTCCATCATCTGTGGCCTGTTTTTGCAGGAGTGTGATGCTTTATCAAGGACTTCTCTGTGTTATGAGAATGTAGAGCTCTTGTATATACACAGGATAAAAATTACCTGCATAAATTAGGAAATGAGAGTCCACAAATGCTGACTGCCTGTTCGCCTGTTTAAATGTTGGAGCATAGCTGGTTTTCAATCTTTTTGTACAGGCGGGGCTTGGTGGCTCACGCCTGTAATTTCAGCCCCTTAGGAGGCTGAGGTGGGAGGATCACTTGAGGCCAGGGGTTGAGACAGCCTGCACCACAGTGAGACTTCATCTCTGCAAAAAAATAAAAAACTAGCTGGGCACTGTGGTGATTGCATGTAGTGCCAGGTACTTGGGAGGCCGAGCAGAAGGATTGCTTGAGCCCAGGTGGTTGAGGCTGTGGTGAGCCGTGATGGTGCCACTGCACTCCAGACTGGGCGACAGAGTGAGACCTCACCTCGGAAGAAAAAAAAAAGTAAGAGAAGAACCATCTAAGCAATGTGTTCGCTCTACTTTTCCTTCTCTCCCTCTTTCTCTTTCTTAGTGAGTTCTTGCTCTAGGAGAAAATGTAACTTTTTAAAAACGTCTTGAATTCTGTGTGTCTGACTCTTCCAGCTTTGCGTTAATATACATTTTTCTTTATATTTAATTTTGGTG
This sequence comes from Carlito syrichta, assembly GCF_000164805.1. Taxonomy (NCBI): domain Eukaryota; kingdom Metazoa; phylum Chordata; class Mammalia; order Primates; family Tarsiidae; genus Carlito; species Carlito syrichta. Next base: position 517,035 of record NW_007100023.1, on the reverse strand, counting down.
ACAGCCAAATTGCAAGCCCTTAATTGAATTAACACAAATTAGACCCGAAAGGAGTTGAGGAACGAACATTTGGTATGTTTCTTGAAAGCTCTCTTCTTGCTGAGGCATGCTGAAAAAACCTCTCTTCCTTGGGAACGACCCCAATTAAAGACACATTAGAGCTGGCGTCTTCTTCCCAGGCGGGGTGATTCATCACTGCTTCTGATCCTATTATTTCAGAACGCAAACGTCAAGCATTTAAATCCAGTACTGACTTCAGGGATGAACCAGGCTTGGAGGGACTCGCTGCTCTGGGCAGTGGTGTCTAACTAACTGGAAACCTTGGGGAGTTGAGAGGCAACCCTTATGTGAGATTTTCCAGGGAGACTGACGTGCACATGCTGCAGAAGTTGGTGTCGGGACTGAAGGATAGAGACACGTTTTATAAACTCAGAGAACGCCAGGGTTGACTGGGTCCTAAGGACATCTGGTTCTCATCCGCATCTCTCTGCTCCCTGCCCCTGGCTGAAATTCTTCTTCCTGCCTGTTTGAACCGTGCGGTGGTCTGTTCCCTCTACCTCCCGAGAGAGCTCGGGCCATCTTTCAACAGCCAGGTCTAAGTAAATTATTCATGAGGTGAAGCAGAATTCAATCGCCCTGTGGGTCTCGGCCACACCCCGGAAACGCTGGATTCCGTTTTTACGCGAGCACGTCTTCAAATACTTAAAGGCAGCCGCCCCGTCCATTCCAAGTCACCTTTAAGCTAAAACCAGTTCCTTTAACTTTCTCTCCTGGGTCATGGATTTGTGTCCCTTCATCAGCCCAGTCCTTCTTCTCACTTCGGGAGATGCGAATGACTCCTGGAAGGCACTGGACTGCAAGGGGGGTCCACCAGGACGGTGGGGTGAGCCCACGGTCTGCGTGGTTACCAGCTTTCCCGATGATTCTCTTGCAGGCTGAAGCTCGATAGCTGCTGATCTGGTTTCCCCACTGTTCCGATGCAAAGGTGCCACAAGGAGGGAGGAACACTGCCTCCCTTCCGCACTGGATACAGGGAGGGTTCCTGCCTGGCCTGTTACAGGCCCTTCCCTGGCCCTGGGTGCTCAGTGGTTCTTGCTGTCAGGTCACAGCTTGGTATGGAAATCTGGGAGCGCTGTGGTCACTGCCAGGGCTGACCCTAAGTCAGCCCCCCAGTGCCTCCCACAGTCCACAGTCTTCTGCTAACAGCTGACTGCTGCCCTGCGTGTGCCAGTGTTCCTGAGTTTCCTTTGACATAGCACTGGGGGGACGTTCTGTCCTGGGCAGAGCCCTCCTCCAACCCCTGGCGCTCAGCTGCCCCGGAGCACCTGCATCCTTCCCCCAGCAGCTGCCCGGAAAGGAGACTCACCATGAGCCGCAGTGACTGGATTTCAAGGACAGAGGAGCTCTGGGCACACTTCTCCTGCCATACAGGCCATGAGGCAAGAGAAAAAGCAGATGTGTCTCTGTCCCTTCGTTGCATGTTAAGAGAAGGGAAGAGGCCGTGGCCCACTTCTGTGATAGCTGTTTTTCCTGCATTGCCGAGCTATGGGGGCGGCCCAGAAAACCCTTCTGTTAAATGATGTGGCTGGTGTCAGCCGACAGCCAGGCTCACCAATGTGGGGCATGAGTGTGGCATTTGAAGCCCCATTCCTCGGCGGCCCCATTCCTCGCACTTACCCTCAGCGAGCTATGGAAAAGCAAGGAGGTCAAGGGCAAAGAGGAGGAGAAGGGCTGAGCTTGGTCCCCAAGCAGCAAGCACCGGCTCGAAATGCCACCAAGCAGCCAGCGCCAGCCCCGAGGACCACCAAGCAGCAAGCACCCGCCTCGCCAGCAGCCCCCGGCCCACAGGCCGTGCCTCCCCCAGAGAAGGTCCTGGAAACAGGCCGTGTGTGGCAGTTAGGGCCGATCAACTGGGGGTGCTCAGTGTATCCATCAAAATGGAAACAAAGTCAAGCAACAGGACTGCTTCCCTCTGGGGAAAACTTGTGTGTCTTCCCTACAGAAAGGCCGTTTTCATTATTAATCTCAGAAAGAATGCTCTATGAGGCTTGCTTCCAGCCACAAAAGGCTGCCTGTAGATAGGTATTGGTGATGCCTTCTTAGGTTGGAATCGCTGCTCAGTTCCACTGGAAAACTCAATTTTCCTTTTTTTTTGGAGGGTCACCGATTGAATGGAATCTGTGCCGATGGCGTCCAAGCTGGGCTGTTGCATTGTGTGGGCCAGCAGGACACAAGGAAATCTGGAGTGTGCACTTGAAATTTGCTAAGAGCATAGGTCTTAAATCACACACACACACACACACACACACGTGAGATAACGGTGTAGAGGGGATAGACATGCTAATTAGCTGGAATGTGTGGTCATTTCATATGAAAACATACATCAAGACATCAAGTTGTACACTTTGAAATATATTGTTTGTGGATGCCAGTGACATCTCAGTAAAGCTGTTTTCAGAAGGAAAATCTGAGGGCTTGAGAGGGCGGGATTGGAGCGCTACTGTGTCCAGAGAGGAGCAGCTGGTAACCGAGGGGACCCGTAAGCTAAGCCAGAGGCAAAACAGGGATGTGGAGTGTCCTGGTGGGTGTGGCCAGGGTGCCCTGCCATCCCCTGGTGGAAGTCTGACAGGCCGTTCTCATACGCGATGACACAAAAGGGAATTCAAGTCCATGGCAAAGCAAAGTACAATTCCCCCCTTTCCTCTTGTTTTCTAGAGGATGCATTTGCTGAGCCGGCTCTTTTTATGCCTCCAAAGGTGCCCCGGCAAGCAGGTGAGTTTTCAGCTCTTACCTGCCTTCTGGCTACACCATGGCTGGCTGGGCAGGCCATCCACGTGGACAGCTAGAAAACAAGACCATGGCCATGGATCATCGTGTCGGTGGTGGCCACTCTCTTAAGAGGGGACTCTGAGCACACCTGACGGGTACCATCCTAAAGAGGCTGGTGCATTCCAACCCACAGAGACACACTGTTCAGGCCGCTGGCTGAGCCGTGAGGCTGGCTTCTTCCCACAGAGCAGGACTCAGGCGTCCACTGGGCTGTGGTTCCCCCATCTGTGGTCCGGCTGCCTCGTTTGCCCAAGTGTCTGGTGGCACGGCAGAACCCAGGCCTTCACGCCCCAGGCCTTTCGCATCTCTGCCTGGGCACTGCCCCCTCTGGTTTCTCCAGGAGAGAATTCCTCACTGTGTCCCCACTTCCTTCGGGGCTGGGCTGATGCCTCTCTCCCTTCCCTCTGTCCCTCGGGAGGACCACGTGACACCTGCCCCATCTACCTTGGGGCTGGGAGTGTCTGGTGTGCAGCTGGCACTACAGGCACGTGTGTGAGAGCTGTGACTGGGCACACTCCGCTCTGCTCTTGTGAGAGGGGCAGCCCTTTGGGCTGAGTTCCGTGGCCCCGGGGCTCCTCTCCCGCCTGACCGTGGAAGGACGCCTTCTGCCCAGGTCTCTGTGCTGTATTGAAAATGGAGGGCATGCAGGGGGCATGATAATGGTTCCCCCCGACCCACCTTCTCCGACGTAAGGTGACGCCAACTCTGTGCTTTGGGAGAGGCAGCTGTTCGCATCTTGCACGAACGTGAATCTGCGTGCCGGGGCAGACACACCAAAGACGTGGCAGCTGTGTGGGGATGATTTTTCATCCGCCAGCGGGACTGTCAAAACTCCCGGTCCTCGGAGAGTGTGTTTCTCACTGTCACGGGTGAGATAAACTTCCCCCAGTGCTGCCACGGCCGAGCTGCCAATTCCACATTTGCATTTACTGGTTCAGCTTCAGATGGAATGCGCTGCCAGCCTGCTTTATTTTGGTTTGGGAAGGTAAATTGTAGTCATTATATTGGGACACAGAAACGCACACTTAAATCTGCGGAGAAACACATTGCCAGGGCTGGAATCTGTCACTTAGGGATGGCTTGGCACGTGCGCCTCCCACCAGAAGAGGCATGTTTGCGGACCAGCGCCATCTTTCTCAAGACGGGCATGCCGAAATTAACCTGGGCTTGGTGGATGGGGAGTTTGTGGAGTGCTAGAAACGATAGAAGTTTCTCCAGGTCTTGCTAAGGAAGCCGCTGAGCCTCGCCAAGTCTGTGGCCGAGGAAACGCGCGTTTGTGCCGTTGTCCGTAAGCTCTGCATCCACTCCGACAGTCGATACGGGGACAAAGGGGCCCTGGCTGGGCTTTGTCTCCTCGGAGGTCAATAAAAGTGCTTTCCTGGAAGAAGAAAGTGCAGCTCCTAGTTTTGAGGCCTTGATATATACAGAGATGTAAAGTCCTCATCAGAACTTGGCGTGCAAGGCTTCTGTTTCCTTTAGAAGACCGGCAAGGTAATTGGAAAGGCTGGGCCGGGTCCCCCGGTGCCCGCATAAATCTCCAGGGGGGTGACGGGCACACAATGGCTGCGCTCCCTCACCATCAGGGTGGCCCGTGTCTGCACTATTTATTAACCGAGATGTGAATGGGCAATGAAGGGCCCATTTCTATGTTATGTGGGGAGATGTATGGCGACTGCCCGGGGCATCGATTTCCCTCCTCCGTGTATTCTTGGCGGGGATATGGATGGGAGGGAGCCCGAGTGTGCGGGGCGCCCTTATCAGATCCTAGACACTTCCCCCGACCGTCCGCAGCCATTAACCTTGCAGATTATTTGACTTTAGTGATTAGCGCCGGGCACATAAAACCGTATTGATGGCCGGTCTTGGGTTAGAATGGTGAGCTGAGTTATTAGAGGCTGGATTTTGCTGACTTTGTGATACAAATGATAGTATGACGCGGGTGCCGCGAAATTGCTAATTTGTCATTTCTTTCATGGTGTCGCCGCGATGTGGGCCTCCCGCGCGAAGCCCGTCGTTGTGCGATGCGGCCTTCCCGGGGCGGTGTTGAGAGGCAGAGGGCGTCAAGGTGCCCTTTGTCTCGCCGTTCGCTCCCCTTTCGGTGCCATGCCAGGCCGTCCCACGCAGTCTCCCGTGAATGCCAATGCCACCGCGGGAGCCTTTCTCCCCACTTATTTGTGGCTTCCCATGGGCAAACTGGCGGAGATTCGAAGACTCTGTCGCGCCCTGGTGACACCGCCCTGGCCGTCGGCGCCGGGCACGGTTTTTCTGGGCCGCCAGTGCCTGCGGGTGCATGCGTCCCCCGAAAATGCGCTTTCACTGCCTGTTCATAATGGCGCATCACCACAAAGACAGCCCAGTTGTCCATCGCGGTGTGGGGCGTGGTCGAAGCCTCATCCTCACTCTCGGGGATCTGCTCCCAGCCTGTCCTGTGGCATCGGCGGAGCCGGCGAGGTGAGAACCAGAGCTGGGAGGCCGGGAAGGGCCGCGCTGATGATCGCGCTCAGCCCTTCCTCCTTCCTGAGGGGTGAGCAGCCGGGACCAGGGAAACCAAGAAGCCGAAGAGGGTCAGCGGCCCACTTAGCGCCCGTGCCAGCCCTTCAGACCCTCAGCGCAGAGCCCTCCCTGGACTGGGACGCATCCCTGGAAGTGCGAGACAGCCTGCAGAATGTGAGAGGGCCTCATTCAAAGGTGGGGTCTGCCGGGCCGTCGCTGGGGCTGGTTGACTTCTCCCTGGTTCCGGGCATCTAAGTGTGACGGATGTTGCCCGTGGACGGTGTTGGAGGCAAAGGCAGGGGACAGACAGGCTCTACTCCAAGGAAGGAAGGAAGAGGACGCCTCCACTGCGAAATGCATTCTCCTAAGACACTTCAGTTCAGATACGCCTCGACTAGCTGTCCTTCACGAGGTGCCCCTAACCTGCGAGGTGTAAACAGTGGTGACACATACTCTGAGCATGACAGCCCAGGCCCAGCCTGTGTGAAGAAATAAACGTGCATCTTAGCCGAACAGCTTAAACTTTGGCTCGGGCACCTGCGTCCGATCTTTCCTTGCAGCCAGAGTCTTCCACAGACACGCAGGGGGCCTCGGGGTTCTTTCTGCACTGCTCGTCTCTGGCCTCATCGGCCCAGAGCTCCGGAGCGTGCTTCACTGATGGACTGATTGATTCATTCATTCATAGCGCTTATCGAGCACCTGCCCTGGTCTAGGCTCTGCAGGTAAGGTGCTCAACATGGCCAGTCCTGTCCTCAGGAAGTGCCACCGTCATGCAGGGAAGAGGCTTGAGCGGGTGGCTGTGGTATCAGAAAGCAGGGCTGGCTGGGGGGATTCAGCTGGGGCCCTCGCCCGAGAGTGAGCAGGTAATGGGTGTTTACGGAGCCTTTACTAGTGAACACCCATGATGCCCAAGGCGTTTGTGGGGCTGGCCTCAAGACCACAATATCTTCCATCGTGGATATCCCGTGGTAGTTCTTATTGCTAAAAGCCCTCCTAATTTTTGAAAACGTTTTTCTTTTCCTTTTTTTTTTTAACAGAATTCAGAATTTTTATTTTCTTCCTCTCTCTTTTCTTGTATCTTCCCAATTCTGTGCAAGCAAAATGCTTTTAAAGTCCCCATAGGGCACAGGAATGTCTGTACAAGCAGCGGCCGGCAGTCACAGGCCCTTCTCTTTGGCCGAGGTGGCCCTAAGATAGCCAAAGTTGCCAAAGTCCTCCCCAGCTTCCTGAATGTTTTCTCTGGCCCATCGTCCTCACACTCCCCTGGGTTGGATTCTAAGGGCCATCCTGGAGAAGCCAGTTTGCTCTAACTGAGCTGGGCCCCTCACATGCCGCACAGGGAAAGAACTGGGCCGCCCTACGTTATCTGGGAAGTGCGCCGGGCCGGCCTGACCCTGCCCAGGGACAAAGCTGGGCCATCCCCACTTTGTTCGGGAAGTGAGCCTGGGCGGCTGGCTCTGCATCTCCCTGGGAAAGAGCCGGGCCGCCCCGCGTGGCCTGGGGAGTGAGCTGTGCGGTACTTGCGTGGCCCGGGCTGGTCCTGGCTCGGCCTCCTGCTGCCTGCGGAGCCCTGCAGACTGTTTCATAAGTGGTCATGTACTTTTCCATCACTGGACACATACTGTCTGGCTGCCTCTATATTTGTGATACTGTCTTTATTTCTCCCCAGCTACAAAGTGGTGATGTTCTGTGTCTGTCTTTCCAGTTTAATTTTTACTGACTGGAATATTCCATGAAGAGGACTCCCATCAACCTTTGAAGTGTTCCCTTAATCTGCATTTTACATTCAAGCTATATCTCAAAGGCTGGTTCTGGTCCCCAGAAGTGGTGTAAGAACCCTTTGCTGGGTCATGTGTTCCAAATACCTAGAGTGAGGGTTGCCATGATTATGGAAATATAAAGCACTTTCCTCTTCCTTGCTCTCAAGGTGATTTCTGATACAAATAGGGGGATGAGGTTTTTCAGAGTCCGTTATGCAGCAATACAGTGTTTAATAACGTAAGAGAAAATAGGCATTGTTGACAAGCCATGGTTCATTGCGAGGGATTATGTGATCACGGGACTTGGAGTTTATCGGCAGGGTGAAGCCTGAGGTCGTGGGAGACCTGGTGGTCTGGGGACCTGGCTCTGGTTTGACGACGGGAGCTGTCATGGCGGTTAAGAGCATGGATTCTGGAACAGCCTCTGTCTCTTCCACATGCTGGGTGCATGGCCTTGGTAAACCACCATCTTTATTTCCTCATTGGTATAAAGGGGATATTCCCAGACCCCTCTCCTAGGAGGGGGGTCCCGAGGGGTCCTGGGAGGGTCCCGAGTGGTCCTGTGTGGAGTTCTCTGCACGTTTAGCCCTAATGCTCTGTAAATGGGAGGGGTGAGTGCTACTTCTTAATTTCCCTCCTCACTCTAGCATTCCATGGTTCTGACCAGAGAAACCTCCACAGAAGGTGTGGGATTGGAGCTGGGGGTGGGCTTGGGAGGCAGGGAGGTGAGGAGAGCCCTCTAATGGCCAGAAGCTGGGGAGGCCAACATGGCGGCCTTTAGGGATAGAATGTGCCCAGGGGAGGTGGAAGAACAGCTCAGAGGCTCCCCCAGCAGCTTCTGCATACAGTCGAGGTTGGACCCGATGGATTTCAGTGCCTGGGACGCTGAGCTTCGGGACTCCAGAGAGTCACCCTTCTTTATGCCCTCCCTGGTCCCTCTGGCTACGCCCCATGACTTGTGGGAGCTTGGATTGTGGCTTCTGGTGGTGAAAGGAAAGGTGTCCTTTTCTGGTTGTCCCTGGGTCACGGCAAGGACCCGAGACCTCCTCAGGGTGCAAGACCTGGCCCTGCATGGGGGACAACTAGCCTCATTGCCTGGTAGTTTTTGGAAATCCAGGCGTCATTTAAAGGTGAATGGGCACTGAGATTTGTCAGGCTGTGAAACTTGACTTTGAGGAAACTGCTCCCTGCATTTCCACATGTTGTGGAGTTTCCAGCCTCATTCTTTTAGGGAGGAAAGAAAGAGAAGCTCAAAGAGGGAAACAGGCCAGGCATGGCGGCTCACTCCTGTCATCCTGGCCCTTTGAGAGGCTGAGGCAGGAGGATCGCTTGAGCCTAGGAGCTCAAGACCAGCCTTGGCAATATAGCGAAACCTCATCTCTACCAAAAAAAAAGAAAAAGAAAAAAGAAAAATTAGCTGGATGTGGTGGCGCACACCTGTAGTCCCAGCTACTTGGAAGACCGAGGCAGAAGGATTGCCTGAGCCCAGGAGGCAGAGGCTGCCAAGAGCTGTGATTGTGGTGACCGTGCCACTGCACTCCAGCCTGGGTGACAGGGCAAGACCCTGACTCAAAAAAAAAAAAGTGAACTGACTTCAGCTGTTTCGCAGAGGAGACCTTTTTTGACTTCCCAGGGGTTCTGTCAGCCACTCCAAAAAGGCTCATCTACTTATACTGACTTCCTTTCCAGCCACTCTGTGTGGCCAGCAAAGCATCTCATGGCTTCAGGCTGGTGCTCTTGGACAGCGTGTGTCTTCTGCCTGCCTCTCCCTGCCATGCCAGCAGCGGGCTCTTAGCAACATGGCGCCTATTTCCAGCCGAGGGGGCACAGATGCAAATCAGTCGCTTTTCAGCTGTTAGTCACTTCTCTTCCTGCGCCCACTCCGTGCTCCCTCCCACGTGCCTCAACTCCGTTATAGTAAGATGTACTTTCCTTAAATTCCACTTCAATTAATCCCCAAGAACTCGAGATCTTTTAGAAGTGCAGGAGGTGTACAGTTTTTCCAGAAAATGCTAAAAATCACAAACGATCATCATTCACTAATCTGCTTTCTCATAGTAGGCGAGCTGGCACCGAAATACTCAACACAGCGGCTTGGGGTACAGGTCGGCCAGGGCGCCTCTCTGTCAGAACGCCCATTCCTGGAGCAGATTGCCTGGGCGCCTCTGGCTTCCTCCACTGAACCATCCAACGGCAGAAGCCCTGGCTTCCTAGCACCCTTGGATTCCGGGAGGGGCCCTGAAGGACAGCCATGTTCCACCCTGGTTAAGGGCGGTTCTTCCACGTGGAACCCAGCAACGGTGCCATTGCACTTCAGGGTTTACCTTCCAGAGCTGCCTTGCGTCTGGGCTCACAGACGCCCGAGGATGTAACTTCTTGGTCACGTGGGATCCCAGATGGTGGGGTCGGGCCGCACCTCCTCCCTCATCCTCAGTCTTGATTGTGAAGGAGAATACTAAAAAGGTTTCCTTTATGTTAGAATTTAAGACCTATGTGGTAGGAAGAACTATGTTGGAACGATCCGATTAATTGCAAATTAATGAATAAGGTGCACACATCAGGTGGAGAAATTGCTGATATTTGGCTCCTTTCGACGAACTGATCGGTCTAATGCTTGTGAGTCTGGAGGTGTGACGGCTTTTTTCTTTTCTTTTTAATTTTAATGATTTTAATTTAGTTTTTAATTTAATTTTAATTTTTATGTATTTAAGGGTTACAAGTGCAGTTTTGTTCCATGCACCCTATATCGCCAAGTGTGAAGACTGGGCACTTCGGCGTCCCCATCGCTGGGGTGAACAGTTCCTGCGCGACGTCATTTCTCATCGCCTCCCCGCCCCCTTTTCCCCACGCTGCCACACATCCGGTCTCCAGTGTCTCTCATTCCACACTGTGTGTCCATCTGCACCATTGTTCAGCTCCCACTTATCAGCAAGAATTTGACTTTCTCCTTCTAAGGTAATTAGCTTAGGACAGCGACCCTCAGCTCCATCCATGTTACTGCAAAAGACATGATTTCTTTCCTTTTTTATGGCTAGGTAATATTCCACGGTATGTGTTTTGTGGCCACGTTTTCTTTTTCCAATTGTTGGGGGCCGATTCCATGACTTTGCTATCGTGGGTAGTGTTTTGATCAGCACGTGAGCACTGGGGTCTTTTTGACAGAACGATTTCCTTTCCTCTCGGTGGACACCAGAAGTGGATTGCTGGATGGAATGGCAGCGCTATTTTTAGTTCCCGAGAAACCTCCCTCCTGTTTTCCACAGGGCTTGTGCTCGTTTCCATTGCCATCCACACCGCCTGAGTGTTCCCCTTTCTCCACATCCTCGACAACATCTGCTGCTTTTTGATTTTTTAAAGAACAGCCCTTCTGGTGGGTGTGAGACGGTCTCAATGTGGCTTGCATTTGCATTTTCCTGATGACAAGTGATGCCGAACGTTTTTTTGGTATCTTTCTCTCCAGTCAGAGTAAAACTCTGCTTCTGCAACACTGTTCTCCTCCTGAAAGCTTGACGGCCGGGTGATGTCCGCCCCAGGTGGACAGCGTGCGTCTGTCTCTTGGGCCCTGTGGGTCTGCACCTGGTTCCTTTGCTGGTCCGAGTGTCAGGCTGCCCGCCCTTGACCCGGGCACCCTTGCCCCGGCGGTGACGCACTCCCGCCCCGTGGGTCCCAGGCAGCCCCGGCTCCCTTGGGGGCCCAGTCCTGAGAGCTCCGACGCGTGTCCTCGCCTGTGGATGCGATGAGCAGCACTTCATGCCCCAGTCGCTGCAGTGGGAGATGAGGAGGTGGCTGAGTGGGGAGGACTGTCCACGGGGCCCGCCGGCGAGCACCTCTGCCTCTGCGGCTGCCGTCGTTGCATGACGTGAGGTCAACAGTCAGATGCAACACCCAGGTTTTGCCATCTGCTCAGGGACGGCGTGGAGGACTCCGGTCACAGCCGCCGACTGTGTGCCAGGCGCAGAGTCAGGGGTCCCCAGACTCGTTCCTTCGTTTGCCCTCAACACGCAGGCTGGGCTGGAGACGCTGAACTCAAGAGGCTGGCGAGGCACTCACCGGGAATGACGGTGGCACGGGCAGGGGCGCGACTCTGCGGAGGGAGTCACGGCCATCGCCTTGCTCAGACGCGGAAGCCGGACCCCAGGAGGAGCGACTTGTCTCCAGTCCTGCAGGCGACAACTGCAAAGTGTAGCTCTGGCCCGGAGGTGTCTGGCTCCAAGCAGTGCTGGCGTCACTCAGCATCCACAGCGCCACACTCTTCTTTGGGCCACGTTTGTCCTCCTTGAAGGTCCCCTAATCCAGGAGTTGTGGGAAGTGGGGACTCTTTTGTCTCCAGCAGCGGCTCCAGTGGTCCCTCACCAAGCCTGTGGGGATGCCTGGGAAGCCCTCTGCGTGGGGCGGTGGTCAGGGAGGTTGGCGTGTTTCTCCTTCTCAGCCTTCGATGAGAAGAGGATCACGGAGGCCATGCCCCTTCTGAGGCTCCTGGACCCGCCTAGGAAGCTTTTCCTCAACACCTTCTCCTGCCCCTGCTCCTTCCCCATGAATGTCAGGATTAAATCATGAGCTCGTGCCTTTCGGAGGTTTTTTTTACTGAGTTGGAGTCTCAGTCTGTCACCCAGACTGGAGTGCAGTGGCATGCTCCCGGCCACTGCAGCCTTGACCTGCTGGGCTCTGGTGATCCTTCTGCCTCAGCCTTTCAAGGAGCTGGAACTACATGCATGCATTACCATTCCCAGCTAATTTTTGATTTATTGTAAAGATGAGGTCTCCCCAAGTTGCCCAGATGGGTCTCGAACTCATGGGCTCAGGCAATCTACTCGCCTCAGCCTCCCAAAGTGCTGGGATTACAGGCTGAGCCACCGAGCCCGGCCCTCTCCGAGGTTTTTATTTTAAACTCTTTTTTTTTTTGAGTTAGCGCACCTCACTCTGTTGCCCAGGCTGAAGTGCAGTGGCACTCGCATGGCCACCCCAGCGTTGACCTGCTGGGCTCCAGTGATCCTTCCTCCTCAGCCCTCCAAGTAGCCGGATACAGGCACATGCTACCACACCCGGCTCATTTTTTATTTGCTGTAGAGACGAGGTGTTGCCAAGTTGCCCAGGCTGGTCTTGAACCTGCGTGTTCAGGCAATCCACTCACCTCGGCCTTCCAAAGTGCTGGAATGACAGAATGAGCCACCGAACCCGGCTTCAACTTTTTTAATTAAAAAATTTCGGGGGAGGGGGTCAGAGTCACTCTGTTGCCCAGGCTGAGTGCCGAGGCTCACCCCAGTCTCAGCCTCCTGAACTCAGGCGAACCTCCTGCCTCAGCCTCCCAAGTAGCTGGAACTACAGGTGCATGCCGCCACACTCGGCTATATTTAAACATTTTTTTTTTGGTAGAGGCAGGGTCTCACTATGTTACCCAAGCTTGTCTCAAACTCCTGGGCTCAAACAGTCCTCCCACCTTGGCCTCTCAAAGTGCTGGGATTACAGGCATGAGCCACCGTGCCAGGCCAGTTTTTAGTTTTAATGAGGTCCTCAGGTGACACTAAAGCATCTCATGGAAGTCAGTCCAAGCAAAGCAAGCCAGCACTACCCAAGCCATGCCTCTGTGGTCTCTGGCGCTGGGGCACTGGCTCCCTACCGCCTTTGCGTCTTGAGAACTGCAGGCCTCCCAGGGACTGGCCCTCCTTCCAATGGGCGCTGAGTATCCACTTCCTGGACACGTCCCGACCTCCTAGTTTACACAGCCGCTGCTCCTGCGGGCACCGAGACACAGTCCCCGTCCTCGTCCCTGCCTCTCTGGGGCACACATGCTACCCAGGGTGGGCAGTGCCCGGCTTGTAGGCCTCTCCCGACGGGTGTTGCTTGTGTCTGGAGCCTCCGAGACCTCTCTGTCCCTGCACTGGCTCCCCCGTGCCCACCCACGGCCACGGCTGAACTCGGGGGTCTCCGTCTCTGTCAGCCTTGCACGGCGGGCCTCCGGAGTCTAGCCCGGGCCCCTGGAGGGGGGCGCATCAGAAGGCGGAGCCTCTCTGTGTCGGGGCAACCTTGGCCACGATGTGCCCTGCCTCTGCCGCCCGCAGAAGACACTTGGTTCATACCCAGCGGGGGGCTCTGCGGCCTCTCCAGCCTGGCCTCTCTCACCCTGCAGCGTCTGTGGGTCCTGTGAACTGCGGTAAAACACACGTGGCGTCCGTCGCCGTTCTGACCACATGGAAGCGCGCTGTCCGGGGGCACCAAGAGCCACGCTGCCGTGCAGCCACCAGCACCGTTTGTCTCCAGAGCGTCCTCATCTTCCCAAGCCAAAGCTCGGTCCCCGCCAGACGTGGACTCCCCGTTCCCCTCCCCCCACCCCTAGTACCGCCTCTCTACCTCCTGCCTCTGGACTGTGACGACTCCAGGGACGTCAGGTGGAGGGAATCTGGGTGTTCATCCTTTTGCAACCGGCTCATTTCACTCAGCACCGTGTCCCCCAGGCTCACCCAGGCTGTGGCAGGTGTCAGAGCTGCCTTTTGAAGGCGAAATAATATGCCCTTGCAGGGCTCTGCCACGCTTTGTCTGTCCATCCACCCCCCACCCACCCCATCATCCATCCGTCCACTAGCCCACCCGCCCATCCACCCTTCTGTCCATCCATTTGTCTGTCCATCCACCCATTCACCCCTCCAGCCATCTACCCACCCATCCAGCCACCCAGCCACTTATCCATCCATCCATCCTCCCATCTACCCATTCACCCATGGGTACTCGGGCTGTCTCCTCCTCTTGGCGGGTGCGAGCTCTGCTTTGTGGGCACGGTGCATAGATCCTGAGGGCACCGTCCACCCCTCCTCCAGGTCTTCCCACCAGCTCCGCCGCCTGCCCCGCAAGGACCAGTGCAAGCGTTACCCGGCCCGGGCCTCCTGGATGCTTCAAGCTTCGGACACCCCTTGTCTGAGTTCCTGCCCATTCTCTGCCTCGGGCCCCGTGTCCTCGCACCTCACACTGCCGTGACGGTCACCCGGTTCAGCTTCCCTGCTCAAACACCCGACGCTTCAAGACGGGCTCGGGTATGAACCTCTTGTGACCCCAACGACAAATGCATGTTGGCTGCATTCACGACAAGATAGTCGGGGACTGTGCGTGATTGAGTGACCGCCCGTCTTTAAACTCATTTCAACCTTCAGTCTCACCCCAGCCCTCCAGCCTCAAGACGCACCCCTGCAGGCCCAGCATCCTGACGTCTTTGTTCAGGAGGGCCCGGGCGGTGGGGGGGTCTTCATCCCTGACAGCAGCTCTGAAACATTAAGGGCCAGAGGCTGGTGGTCCGATGGGTGAGCCGGGGTCCCGGGCACAGGAGTCCCTCGGCCTGGAAACAGGACCAGTAAGTAGCCTTTGTCCCAAGAAATCCTGTGCCTTTATTTTCATACAATAAAGGAGACACTGTCACCTGGGAATGGGGAAAAATATGGCGGAATAAATAACGGAAACCGCTTTCCATCGACTCCTCGGGTCGTTGGCCCTGACCCCAGGCCCGGTGGCCAGCCCTCTGGCTAACTGCTGATGGTATCAGAGCGGCCCTGCGCCCTCCGGCTGATTTCCTTACGCGTCAATTTCCTTCGTTTTATGTTCTTAGTTTCCCTGACACGCCACAAAAGCTTAGCCATCAGGAGAAGGGCACCTAGGCGTCACGCGTCCGCCCCAGGCCCTGGGAGAGAAGCAGTTACAGATCGGCGTCTTTGGGGACAGCCACCTGCCAGCCCCATGGACAGAATATTTAAGTGGTCCCTGTCCGCCCACAAACCCCGCAGCCTCACAGAAACAACCGCTCTTCACCAGACCCAGAGGGACCCCGCCCGAGGCTGTGAGAAGCCCACCTTTGCTGGTTAGCAGCTGCCCCCGCCCCCGGCCACCCCCTTCCCCGCCTTGGCCCTATTTTTAAACGCCTGGAAGCAAATGCCGTGGAGGCTGCCACCCTCTGTGCCCACGGGGCCCGCTGGGGCTACAGATGGCACCACCTCCTGGGTGCGCTGTCTGTCCTCAGCCGTCCAACGATGAGGAGTCTGTGTGTTTGCACCGGGCCGTGGTTTGTTTCTCTGCGATTGAAGAGCCCTGAACTTGGAGTGCGGGAGGTGTGCCGTGTGGAGCTGCATTTCGAGGAGAGTCTGCCGCTTGCTCCGTGCGGGAGTCTCCAGCTAACAGCACTTTTCAGGAAGTGGGAAATGCTCAGGGCTCACCGACGGGAGCGGGATCAATGAGAGTTTGGCACGCCTGGTAATTGGAGTAGCTGTTATCCAGAGAGCGTGTGTCTCCTCCAGTGACTATGGTCCATTATCATCTGATAATCAGACCGAAAATAGGATGGGGAATTTTCCCTTTTAAAATCAAGCCTCTGAAAAACATTTGAAATAATGATGGAAAAAATATAAGAAAGACCACCCCGCATTGTTCACCTCAGCAGGGAGGACCATCCCTGGCTAGGTGGCAGACGGAGACCAGGAGGCATGGCCGCTTGAGGGCCACGCCGCGTGAGGCCAGAGGGAAAGAAGGTGTATAAGGGTTCACGGGCCACCTGGGAAGCTTGAAGCTTGGGAGCCCAATAGTTGCCGCTTCAGGCTGATGGAGAGGGAAGGACGTGGACGAGGCCCTCTTCCCGCTGTGCCTTGTTGGCGCGGGCTGAGGGCTCAGGTTCTGGGAGACTTGAGGTGGAAGGATGGCAGAGGCCAGGGTGGGATGGCCAGCAGCTCCTTGGAGTGATCTGGGTGGCCACTCAGAGATGGACATCCCTGTAGTCCAGAGGCATTCAAATCCTAATGTATTTATTTACTTATTCGAGTTGGGGTCTCATTCTGTCACCCAGGCTGGAGGGCAGTGGCACGATCATGGCTCACCGCAGCCTCAACCTCCTGAACTCAGGCGATCCTCCCGCCTCAGCCTCCACCATAGGTAGGACTACAGGCATGTGCCACCAAGCCTGGCTTATTTTTTGGTTTTTTTGTTGTTGTTGTTGCTGTGTGTGTTGATATGAGATCTCGCTATGTTGCCCAGGCTGGTCTCGAATTCCAGGCTCAAACAATCCTCCTGCCTCGGCCTCCCAAAGTGCTGGGATTACAGGCGAGAGCCATCACACCGAGACTGGAATCCTCTTTAAAACTTGCCCCAGCACTTTGTTCAAGGTTGGAAGAAGCCGTGGTATGGAGACTTCAGAGTCCTTTCTTTGGCAATCGTTCGCCCAGTCAAGGGTTCGCCGAGTCTCTCCTGTGTGCCGGACACTGTCTGGGGTCGAGACCTCACCACGTCTGCCACACGTCCGAGGACCCTGTCAGCTGGTGGTAGAATGCCTCTGTGCGAAAGGGAGGGGGGGGCAGCCATGGCGCCCAGTGCCAGCTTATACCCTGACGGATGAGGGAGAGGGCCAGTCCTGGCCCAGAGTCCCCACGGATCCCGGAGTGCTCTGGAGTGTTGTCCTCTGTCTGCACACTCACGTTCTGCCTCTGACCTGCAGTGCCTCCCAGTACTCTGCGCAGAGTTCGCCTGTATCTGCACGGCAGGGTTTGGGCATGGTCCCTGGACTTGCTCTGGCTGAGGGGACGCGGACTGAGGTCGTGCCATGGTGACTTTTACCTGCTTGCCTGGTCTGGCTTGGGCTTGTGTACTTGCCCACCTGCCTTGAGAGCGGGCAGCTGCTGGGACCCGACGGGACATGTGTGGAGACCCCGCCACTGACCCATCCACAGTCAGGTGCCTGGCCTGGCCAGAAGCAACATGGCAGCCTCTCGGCCTGCCGCGGGGGATGGGCTTGTCACAAGGCCCTGTCCTGGGCTTGCAGCGGTAGGCGCTCATATGGAAAGCCCGGCACACATGCAGTTCTGAAGCCGTACAGAAGCCTGGGCCTCTGCATGTTCTCGGGAGAGAATTCGTTTCCATCACGTGAGTGTGGCATGTAAACCTGCACTTGGGCAAAGCACCTCTGTCGAGGACAGCAGGCAGCCGCCCTCTTCCGCCTCCAGGAAGGACTGGCCGGCAACACCCTCGCCAAACATGTAGGGCGTGGTGTACGGAGTGTGTGTGATGTGTGTGTAGCGGGTGTGGGTGTGAGTGAGAGTGTGAGTGTGCATGTGAGCATGTACTGTGCGGGGGGAGACGCCGAGGTCCTGCCATGTCCTCCCGTCCACCGGGCCCGAAGCCCGCTCTCCTCTGTGACCGTGCTGTCCTTGCTTGGAAAGTGTGGGGCGTCCCGTTCCATGAGGCCACCGTGCGTTCCTTCCCTGCCGGCCCCTCGGGAGCCCTAGTGCTCTGAAGTCCACACGCTCCTTTCCTGCCCGAGGCTGCATAGCTCCTCTGTCGTGTCACTGCTGGCCTCCTGGTCGCCGTGAGCACTGACGCCGTGCTGTCTCCCGTGTGGCCTCACGAGGTTGCTGGCTGCAAGGCCACAACTGCCACCTCCCGTGGGACAGCGCTGCCTGGTGGACTTGGGGCGGCCGTCGCTGGGGTGGGGCCCTGGGGATGCTTCCTCGCCGGGGCGGTTCAGGTCCACCCCTGCCTTGGGTTTCCACGCTGGGAGTGTCCTTTCCATGACTCTCAGCTTCCTGTTCCTGTCCATGGCCAGCCGGAAAGTGTGGGGGACCCAGGGGAGAATCACAGGGGTGAGGGTCCGGGGACTGAGGAGTCCCAGGGCTGAAGTCTCCAGGGCGGAGAGTCCCAGGGCGGAGGGCCTCAGGGATGGCAGACCCAGGGCTGAGGCGTCCCAGGGCTGAGAGGTCCAGGGCTGGAGGGACTCAAGGCTGAGGGTCCCAGGGCTGAGTTGTTCAGGGCTGGAGGGTCTCGGGGCGAGGGTTCCAAGACTGAGGGACCCAGAGCTGGGGCTCTCAGGGTTGAGGGCCCCAGGACTCCTAGAGATGATGGGCCTAGGACTGAAGGGTCCCAGGACTGAGGGGGCCCCAGGAACGAAGGGTTCCAGGGATGAGGGTTGCAGAGAGGGTAGACCCAGGCAGAGGGGTCCCGGGACTGAGAGGCCCAGGACTGGAGGGTCCTGGGACTGAGGGTCCCAGGGCTGACCGTCCCAGAGTGGGGGCCCCAGTGTGGGATTCCCTGCTGAAGGATAGTAACTTCCAGTGGCCCAGCATTCTGGGTGTTGTCCCAGATGCCTGGAGGGAGCTCAGGGCATAGCGGTCTGAACCCCCTCAGTGCAGAGAAAACCCCTGTCTTGCAGCGGGTTCTGTCCCTGGAAAGCCATTCCGCGTGGCCCTCGCCTGGGTTGCAACCTCAGATCAACCCTGATCTGGGCGAGGGGGGGGTTGGTTTTACCTCCAGGAGCTCAGCCCACGGATGGCTCCATGGACCCTTACAAGGACATGGCCGCCTGCCCTCCCACCTGGCATGTGACGCAGGGATGACAGGCGTCTCTCAGCTCAAGCCTTACAGTTCCTAGCGCCAACAGCCGCGTCAGGACTCACAGGCAGGAAACGACTGTTTTCAGGCATTTATTACTAAAAGAAAGGATGTTTTCTAGTCTCGGCCTTTTTTCCCTCCCACTTAAGAGAAAATCTCTATTTTCTCGCACACATGTGAGCAGGTATAATGCTGCTGTTTTTATGGGTAACGTCTAACAATAAGTCAGTGTTTATTTTTTTCCCCACATTTGTCTGCCTTTTTGGTTGGGAGGAAGTACATATGCTATTAGGTTTTGGAAAAATGGAACACTGTTAACAAAATAACCACTTCCAAGGATACTCATATTCAGTAACTGTTTCTAGCTGAAAACCCATTCTCTTGTGACACTATGAAGACTTCTCATCTGAATTACTTTTAAAAGATTTTAAGCCAGGCACGGTGACTCACACCTGTCAGCCCAGCACTTTGGGAGACTGAGGCAGGAGGACATCTTGAGGCCAGAAGTTTGAGACCAGTCTGGGCAACATAATGAGACCCTATCTACAAAAATAAAAATTAAATACAATTAAAGATTTTATAGATTTTTTTCCAGTGACCACCTTCAACCCTGATGTCAGTTGTGTCTCATAATAACATTGAAAGTCAGTCCGGCGTCGGCCTGTCGAACCCCTCTTCATTCCCTCCTGAATGTGTGCCCTCTCCTGCCTAGCGCAGGCCAGCGTTGTGGGTGACAGAAGGGAGGCTCTGGCTCCCTTTCTGCAGGAGCAGCAGAAAAAGCGGGGTGGAAAAGGGCAGGGATTTGGCTTGGCTGTGTCTGATAGAGGTCCCCGGTGGGCAGGGAGCGGCTGTGGGGAGGACGCCACCGTCCGGCACTCACTCCTTCTTGCTTTCTGGGTGGGGCGCATCCAGAAAACTGGAGCTTGTGTCCACCGGATGGACCCCTGGGTTACCCCGAGGCTGTGACAAGGGCAGTGTGGTTCGTTCCTCCCCAGAACCCTCTCTGTGACTCACCAGTGCCTCTGTCTCTCCAAGGAAAGTCTCTTGGGGTCTCCTTCCTGGGCTTGGTTGGGTGGCTGACATTCTTCATCCCTCCCTGCGAGGGACAGTCCAGCACCGCCAGGCTAGACACCCACAGTCCGAAAGCTCCCTGTCGCCCTGAGGGTAACTTCACTGAGTCATAGCCAGTGAACTCACAGCTGGGTGGGAGGGCTCTGACCTCAAACCTCCAGGTGCGAATCCAAGAGCCCCCCCATTGGTGGTTGTGGGGGAGTGACTTCACTGCCCGGGCCTGAGATTGTTCATTTGTGAGAGGAAGATTCCGATCACCCCGGAATCACAGGTTGTCCCGAGCGTGAGATGCAGAGCTGGCAGATGGCCACGATTGTTCCTAAGTGTCGACCCTCGTGATGCTGTGCAGGTGTCTGCGTGGGGATGGCATGTGAAGCCTGCGTCCTGCCACCGTTTTCCACCAGTGCAGTGGACAGTTGGTGAGAGCTCCCCGTTAACTCCCAGCCTGCTGCATCTGTTCTTGCATTGCTTGACATGAAGTGTGAGAAGCCAGGCTCACCAGGGCGGCCTCTCTCTAGTGCAGCCTTGATGGGCAGTCCTGGTGGTCCTATGAGCAGAGTGATGGATGCAGAGGTTGTGGTGGCAGTGCACAAACATGTGCACGGTCCCACGTCACTTAACGATGGGGTCTATGCTGAGAAATGTGTCTCAGGCAATTTGGTCATTGTGCGAACATCATAGGGTGTACGTACACACACCTAGACGGCACAGCCTGCTACACACCTAGGCTAGACTGTCTTGCCTGCTACACACCTGGGTAGATAGTGTAGCCTCTTGCTCCTAGCCTGTACAACCTGTGAGTGCACTGAATACTGCAGGCAGTCATCTCATAGTGGTAAGCACTTATGGATCTAGGCATAGAAAAGGTATAGTTTTATGTTCCGTCTATGAGACTGCTGTAGTCTATGTGACGTGCCACTGACCTAAACATCCTGTGTGTCACGGGACCATACTTGAATTGGTGCCCCAGGAACCTCTAGCCATCGCCGTGGGATGCTTGTGTGGCCCACGCATCTGCCCGCACTCCTGGCATGGAATCTGCCTGCCGGGCTGTTGGAGAGTGAGCCCTCCTCTCTCAGGTCCTGGACAAGGCCATGGTCTTGAGTCCCTGCCAGGCCTTCCGGTTCTTCCAGCAGCAGGAAGGTTCCGGGCCCGTGCACGGTGTGGTCACCAGGCCACTGGTGGTCATCTGGGCTCGCAGTTGCTGCCGCCTCATTTCCTCAGCTTCTCCTCCCATGGCCGTTGACCCCCTGGAACTGAGATGGGGAGCCCTGAGGCCCAGGGTGTGAGGTGGGAAGGGTCGTGTCTCTGATCCACAC
The DNA here is from genome assembly GCF_000164805.1 of Carlito syrichta. Classification (NCBI taxonomy): domain Eukaryota; kingdom Metazoa; phylum Chordata; class Mammalia; order Primates; family Tarsiidae; genus Carlito; species Carlito syrichta. The sequence continues at coordinate 496,217 of NW_007100023.1, read as the reverse complement.
TTCAGGTAGCTAGACCATGGAGGCTGGGGACAGTGCTTTCTCTGAGGGCCGGGAGGCGGGCTGCACACATGTCCTGCAGGACTTGCGCTCCTCCGAGGTGTCTCGTGAGGCTCCTTGTGATCCGGCCCTGTCCCTCCCATGGCAGCCCTACGGCGCAAAGTGTCTCTGAGCTGCCTGAGAAACATCGCGGGATCCTCTCAGTGTCCCAGAGCTGGTGGTCTGGGTGGCTGATGGAAGTTGGCGAGAGAAGTGTCCAGTGTCTGGTTACGTGGGCTCTTTGAGGAGCTTGTGGAGGTTCTGTGCGGCTGGTACGGTGGGGCGATGCGGCTGGGCCAACCTCTTTGGGAAACAGTATCCCTGGCAGAGCAGCCTCTGGAAACGTGACTTGTCTGCCAGGCCCTTCTCAAGCCAGGTGGGTGCTGGACTGAGACGGGAGTTCAGCTGGGCTAGTTTTCTAGGAGAAAACGGCTCACTTTCCAAGACCGATGACCGAGTGAGTTTCTCCAGCAGGTGAGTGTCTGGCCCTCAGTGCCCCCACGGAGAAAGATAGGAGGTGGTCAGGAACGGGTGAGAGCAGCTAGAACCAAGATGGCCACAGATTTGCTCATGGCTCAGCCTTGGGCCTTATCGTGTGCTCATTATAATTTATTAGCATGCTGGGTGACACACCCTCCAGCCCGGGGACAGTTCTGACCCCACCCACTTACAGTAGCAAACTGGGAGGAGCCCCGGTTCGCAGATCTCTACCTCTTTCCCAAGAAACCCATGAATATTCCAACTTTTGCTTAACGTGTAATCAAGAAAGAACTATAAAAACAAAACCCCAGTGATGACCAGCTGCTGTTCTTCCTGGAGACTGCTGAGGCCTCTCTGCCATGCAGCAGCTGCTGTCTGTCAGTTCATGGAACTTGCTTTCTTTTTCCAACTGAAGTCCTACATGCCCAGGGGCTGCCCAACCTATAGTGTGGCCTTCTTCCTGTTCCTCTTATTACTCTTCCTTTGGCTTCCTTTGTCTGCTTGCTCTTGAATTCTTTCCTGTATGAAGTCAGGAATTCACTTAACCTCTTGGGATGGACCCAACCTTGGAGTCCCCTGACCTGTGTCAGGACTAGACAAGATTTGTTGAATGGATGGATGGATGGATGGATAGTTGGGTGACTGGATGACCAGATGGGTGCGTGGGTAGATGATCAGATGGATGGACGATCGGATGGACAATTCCTAAATTCCTAAGAGGCCTGGGAAGTTGCCCGAGGGCTCTATTCTGCAAGATGTGCGTTTCTGAGTAGTGAAGTAAATGCCTCTGTGTTTTAAGAGTATCGTCTCTCACATCAGCTAGCTCTGACCTTGACCATGCTGCGTGCTGATTCACAGCACATGCAGCGGTGTGAGTCTGTGCTCGTATCTGCAGTTTAGCTGGGTCTGGGCCGCTGCGGGCTGGCCCGGCTGAGCAGTGTCTTGGGGCAGAGCTGTGCATAGGGGTGGGCCATGTCTCCCAACCCCCAGCAGTGGGCTGGCCAGGTGTGCTCTTCATGAAGCCTCTGGAGAGGCGCCAAGATCAACTGTCCACAGGAGAGGCCTCCTGAACCTGGACCCGACACCCTCACCCTGACCTCCTTCCATGGCAGAAGACAGGCGCCGCAGGGGGGGCCAGATGTTCCTCGTCCACAGTGAGGCTGTGGGAAGGTGCAGGTGGACATGGGGTGGACCTGGGGTCAGCCTGTCAGTCCGTGACCTTCCTCTATCTGGAGGTCATTATCCAGCCAAGTCCACTGTCCAGTGCCTCGTCCCAGAACAAGAAAAGCAAAAATGGTTCCTGATAAGATGAAGTGACAGGCGGAGGCCGTCAGATTTCACTTCAGCTATTTCCTTCTCCCTCGTGCGTGGGAGAGGAGGCCATTTATCTGATTTCTCTCCCTTCTTGAGGTTGGAAGCCTCCCATTAGAGGGAAGGAGGACAGAGCATAGGGGGCAGTGCATGTGGAAAGTGGGTCATGAAAAGTGTTTTAAAGGCACTTAGAGAATGGCAATAAGATGTGCTACCTGAGGCAGACTTAACCCCTCTCTGGCAGAGTTTAGAGGCTGTCTGTTGTCACGCCGTGCGGCGATGACCTTCAAATGGTATTCTTAACTCTGTTTTTCTAAATAAGTTTTCACTCTGGGATCAAAATTGAACCCGCCTAACTGTGATCCTCTTGAACACACATATGCATCCTTGAAAATCCCACAGCTGGCGTATTTGCAGGTGGAAGCGTAGTTTTATGTTACCTAAGTAGCACATTGCTGTGGGCAGTTGAAGCTAAGCCACACTTGCTCAGACGGAGAAAGCCAGCGCTTCTAACCATGCCCTGACTTCAGGCCTGAGGCTCTGGGATTCTTGGTCACACGCAGCTCCTGCCCAGGGTACCTATTAAGGTGCAGTGTGGAGTAATTCACAACAGGGCTCCCGGTTACTAGGGCTACTTATCCAGGCTGGTGTGCTGCACGGAGTTCTAGAACATTCCACAGGCAAAACGTAGCGGCCTCAAAGCAGTGTTCTCCAGTCAGGGGCAGATTCTCTTTTGGTTGTGAGAATATCCTCCTCCTGGGTAGAACTGTTCAATTATGTATCCACCTTCGCACGTCTGTGATGGACACTTGGCTCCATTTGGTAGAAAAATACTTATGGACATCTTGCACATGCCTACACATTGCACATGATCAGGTGGATAAATGGATAGATGGATGAATAGATGACCAGATGGGTGGGTGGAAAGATGGCCAGATGGGTGAGTAGACGGGAAGATGGATGGATGGATGGATGAGATGGATGGATATCTAGATGTGCGGGTGGATAATCAGATAGATGGATGAGTGGATGTGTGGGTGGATGGCCAGATGGATAAAGGGGTGGATGGATGAATGGAGGACCAGATGGGTGGGTGAACAGAAGGGCAGGTGGATCAATGCACGAATGGATAATTGGAGGGGTGGATGGAGGAACGAGTAGAGGGATGATCAGATAAACAGATGGGTGAACGCGTAGATGATCAGAGGGATAAATGGGTAGATGGATTAATAGATGGCCAGAGGGATGGATGATCAGATGGATGGAGGGATGGATGGATGACGGATGGATGGATGGGCGATCAGGTAGATGGCTGGGTGGATGGAGGGATGGATGGCTGATTGAAAGTGAATGGAGAAGACACAGTATCCCGTGGAGGTTTTCTCAGTGCCTCACGGGCTAGAACTTGCTCTTCCCGTAGGCAATCTAAGCCGATCAGGCTCTCACAGGCCTCCTCTGAGATCCTGAATAAGATTCTACCCAATGTTTGCATTTTTGTGAGCATCATCTCACATCACAAAAAGTGAGGTTTCATACTCTCCATTTCACAGATGAGAAAACGGAGGCGGAGTGCCACTTGCCTGAGGTCATGTCGGGGCTTCTGACTGTGCTCCTCACACCCACAGCCACGGCTGACCTCACAGAGGCCCATGCGAGTGACGGTGTCCATGCTGACACGGCAGATGTGGTGGGGCTGGGCAGTGGCTGGACACAGACTCCCACCTGCAGCCCCTCCTCGCAGGTATGTCTGATGTCAAAGTCTGCTTGGGGGCTGCTCTCTCACCAGATCATTTTCTCCTGCTCCTCGACTAATTTGGATGGGACCCTTGCTTCCTCTCTGAGGCAGACCACTGGAGAATGGACTCAGAGCAACCCCGCCTGTCACTGTTCCAGAATCCTCTCCAGGGATTTGATATGAGCTGAGCAGCTCTGTGCATGGTGCCGGTTCCCTCTGTGGCCTAATAACGCCCAACAGCTTTTTTCCCAGTGTCTCTAATGCCCCATTTATGTCTTGCAAATCACTCTGAGAGCTGACTTTAACCCAGATTCCTATATATATTTCTGTACTATTTGGTGGTGTTTTTCCAAAAATAAGTGGGGGTTTATGAGTGTGGCTGTATGCAGTGTAACTCCCCAATGATGTGGACCAAATCAGCAGCGTTCACACAAGGTATCAGGGCTGGGTGTCAACAGAAACTAGTCGCAGAGTCACACGAGCCGGCCAATGGGTTGGCTGGCTCAGGGGCCGCCTGACTTCTCTCCCCCGAGACCTGCCTGGCAGCGCTGCCCAGAGGGAGGCGTGTGTTTCCTGAGGGCCCCGGGATAATCAAACACCCCCTGTTTGTCTGAAATAAACTAGGCACAAGAAGTGAGATTAATGATATGTCCAGGCCCAGTGTAATCACTGAAATTAGCAGAGGCAAGCTGCATAATGCGAGGGGTGGAAGTCTTCCTGTCTGGCGCTCCTAAACCACACTGAGCAGCTCAGGGGCTGAGTAATGCCAAGCCTGCTAACGGCGATGATGCCCAGACAGGGCAGCTGCCACGTCCCTGGTCCTCACGCCTGCTTGGGCGAATGGTGTCTGGGCTTAAGTGTGGAATCTGTGCTCTTTGCCACTCCCTTTCTCCTCCTCCTCCTCCTCTTTCTCTCATCTTCTTGACTGGGCGTTTTATAAATAGTACTTGAGGTCAGGGGACCAAGAAAACATAACCCTCAACAGGACCTACAAGTCACAGTGCCCCCAGGAGAGCGCACCGTTGTCAGAGACCACACGTTCAAGGGCCGTGTGGCTTTGTCTTTCTCTCATGATTGCTGTGGGCACCTGACACAGGTGCGTATCGACCCGCACGCGAGCACAGAGCCGCTGCTGGGTTCATCTGGGGCCCGTGTCCTCCGCCAGTTGCCTGTCGGGTCGTCAAAATCGATTCCCTTTTGATTTTTGCAACAGCCAAATGGGTCAGCTAACACACGACAAAGAGCCCTATTCACGGCAAAACGATTGTTGCATTACAAGTACAATTTTGCAGGAATTTAACCCCAAGAAAACCCAACCACCTAACCCAGAACACAATTTTCCTGCGTCCTTTACTATTGCGCACATTGATCAGCCTCACGAGGCAACGGACCGCCGATCCCAGGCCGTCTCGGGCGAGGCGGCCCGTCCCACGAGCTATGTCCCAGGCCTGCCCAGCAGGCAGAGGTGTGTTTTCCAGTGTCTCGTGGAAAGGGTTCAGATTCTAACTTCTTTGTCCTCCCTCCTTGTTTTCTTTGTTGAAAATCATAATGGAGTCCTACATCCAGTGCGTGGCCTTGGCTGCAGTGTTACCACTTACTGGTCTTCCCTTCCTTCCCTGTTCTGGTTCCCATACGTGATGTGGAGGCAGAGTGGTGGTGGTGGCAGCTGCCACTGTTGACGGCCCGTGACATACTGATGCCTGCTGTCCACTTGACCTCTGGACAGCCCATGACTTACGGATGCCTGCTGTCTACCTGACTCTGGAAAACCTGTGGTCTACTGATGCCTGCTGTCCACCTGAATCTGGACAGTATGTGATCAACTTACTGATGCCTGCTGTCCACTTGACCACTGGACAGCCCAAGACTTACAGATGCCTGCTGTCCACCTAACTCTGGACAGCCTGTGATCTACTGATGCCTGTTGTCCACCTGGCTCTGGACGGCCAGTGACCTATGGATCTCTGCTATCTACCTGGCTCTGGATGTCCATGACTTACTGATACCTGCTGTCCACCTGACTTTGGATAGTCTGTGATGTACTTACTGATGCCTGCTGTCCACTTGACCTCTGGGCAACCCATGACTTACTGATGCCTGCTGTCTACCTAATTCTGGACAGCCTGTGATCTACTGATGCTTGTTGTCCACCTGGCTCTGGACGGCCAGTGACCTACGAATCTCTGCTGTCTACCTGGCTCTGGATGTCCATGACCTGCTGATACCTGCTGTCCACCTGATTCTGGACAGTCTGTGATCTACTTACTGATGCCTGCTGTCCTCCTGGCCTTTCATGAGGGACAAAATGACCATGAGTGCAAAGTCTGAGATGAAGCTTGAAATGTGCTTTATGGAATGAGAGTTATTTAAAAATTAAATTTTATTGCTGAGAATTGTCTTCCAAATCCATAGAAAGTTAATTGGTAGGGTAGCCCAAGGGCGTTTTAGCTTTTCTTTGAATCTTCTCCAATCTTAATAACATATCTGATCGGAGCAATGCCATCTCACTTCTATTTGACTTCCAAATATTAACTAACAGCCTTCATTATCCTAAGGTAAACACTTTACACGTTTAATAATTTTAAAACCAGATGCATCTCACCACCCATGGCACTATATGGCTATGACTGGCCAGACTTCCTTCTTAATGGTACACAAGACGATGGGGTGTCTTATAACCGACAGTCTTGTGTTTAATTAAAATTATGATTATGGGTGTGCTGTTCCGTGCTCCTGAGGACAAGTTTGGTTTTCACCGCTCAGCCCCAGGGAGGTACAGGGTCTCCCATGAGCTCCTGGTGCCACTTCCCTGGGGCAGAGACCCACTGACTGGTAATCTCTGTACTGACCCTAAACAACACTGGGCCTGATTTGCTAGGTCTAGATATCGCTCTGCAGGTGACGGAAGTGTGTGTCATTTGAGGAGTTGACAGTGAGTGGAGAGAGTGCTGTACAGATTCCCAAGGCTGTTTGGGGAATTAACAAGTCTATCGCTTTGTGTTATCATTGTTTGTGACTTTGGCTGAATTCTGGCAATTTTTGGCTGTGTGGATAGACACCTGCCTAACCCTCCCCACCCTGTCCCCTCCCCTCCTCCTATCTCTTTCGAGAGCTGGCTTCTGCTGGCTGATCCTGGACCCTGCGACGGTCTGTGACATTTCCATTCCGTTCTCTTTGCCGGCGTCAACTACTCAATCTCCATTTCTTCATCTGTGACGGGTCTCGTGCGACTGCCCTACTCGGTCAGGATGAAATGTGTGTCTTCCTGACTTTTAGTGGAGAAGTCTGGTTTCTCAGCTCAGAGCTGCTTCCCTTGAAGTCGGGACTGCCTCGTCTTCGAGCTGTTTCTCAGAAGGTCTTGGGGCATCCTGACTTTTGGCCTCCTTCTGGTCATGTTCATGGCCACACACACACTGGCTTCTGGGGCACCCCCGGGCGCCTAATCACAAAGGTAATAATTCCCTTCCCAGTTCTTTTGGGGGATCTCTCAGCAATCCTCTTGGGCTGATATTTCTCTTAGAGACACACAACACCCAAGTCCTCTTCGCCAGGCTCTGGCTTCAAAGCTAGCTCCTTGGCTGGCGTTGGGAGTCGAGGCAGAAAAGTTCAGTTTCCGCTAAACCAAGACACAGTGGTTTTGCCTTAGCCCAGAACGGGTCATGGCCAGGAGTACAGTGACCTCTCGTTGAGTCCTCAGCATCTTGATCCCATGCCTCGTGCTTGTGGTCTAACGCAGGCCAACCCCAGAACTGGGTTCAGTCTGAGAGGCCACATGCGTTCTTGACTTCGCATGGGAAGGAATTCAAGCATGGGCTGTAGGTGATGAGAAGGGAGTTTATTTATTTATTTATTGTTAAAAAATTTTTAGGCCGGGCTTGGTGGCTCAGCCTGCAATCCCGCGCTTTGGGAGGCCGAGGTGAGTGGATTGCCTGAGCCCGCGGGTTTGAGACCCACCTGGGCAACTTGGCGAGACCTCGTCTCTACAATAAATAAAAAAAATTAGCCGGGTGTGGTAGCACGCGCCTGTAGTTCCAGCTACTTGGAAGGCTGAGGCGGAAGGATCGCCGGAGCCCAGCAGGTCGAGGCTGCGGTGGCCGGGAGTGGCCACTGCACTCCAGTCTGGGTGACAGAGTGAGACTCCAACTCAAAAAACAAAACAAAACAACAACAAAAAATTTTTTTAAAGCTGGATTTACCGAGAGGACAGAAAAGCTCCCAAAGTGGGAGGGAACCTGATGGGGTTGCCCAGGAAGTTGATTAAAGAAGCAAATCCAAAGGCAAGGCAGCCCCCCTGCATGGCGGGGGTGGGGGGGTGGGGGGGGTGGGAGGGGTGGCAAGGAAGGGGTTCAGTTGGGAAATAAAAGCAAGTTGATTGAAATAACAGAGACAGGCTACTCTATAAGCAGAGCAGCCCGGCCTGGTCTCTAATCAACAGTCGTGCATTACTGGGGTTGTACATTTATCGCTGTCCCTTGGTCAGATGCTGAGCAAGGGCTGCCTTATTCACAGGTTTTCTGGGAAAGGGGTGAGGAGTTCCCAGTATCAAAAGTTCCTCTCCTTTTTAAACCTTATAGGATGACTTCTGGGGTTGCTATGATAATTGTAAATTATCATGGCACTAGTGGGAGTGTCTTCTAGCGTGCCGATGTACTATAATTAGCACATCATGACCCAAAGGACAGGCCAAGGTCGCCGTTGACGCCATCTTGGTCTCGGCTGGCCCTGGCCGGTCTTCTCTCCACCTCCCATCTTGTCAGTGAGGTCTGGGGCCTGTGACCTTCCTGTCAAGTCTAGACAGCCCTCCTCCCTTGATTGAGATGAGGTGGACCACATGGGACCTCTGCTATCAGTGCGTAGGAGCATGCTTCCCTAGTGGGTTGCGTCACGCTGCGGTGTCTGCCTGTCTGGCTCTCCTGGCATCACACTCCAAGAGACAAGGACCCCAGACGTCCCTCCAGGCTGCCCAGCAAAGGAGGCCAGTGGCAAGGAGGAAGGTTCCTCCACCTGGGTGGGCGTGGAGTTTTTGGGTCTCCACAGTCCTCAGCCTCTGCCCCTTGTCCCTAGGGCACTTCACTTGTGTGAGTTAGCCTGGAGGGATGTCTGAGGGTCCCCCTGCTGCAATTCTCTCACACGCCCTCTGGTGCAGTCGCTGGTACCTTCTGCTCACAGGCAGCTGCAGAGGGAAGGACCTCTACAGAGGTCTCATCCCCCCGGGCTTGCCTTCAGAGCCGGGACTGGAAGATTGGACACTTTGACGGAAGATTGGAGCTTGATTTCACACAACTATTTGAAGGCAGGAAAGCTTGCTTCTGTAGACCCAAGTTTTTGCCAGGCGGCTGTAGGAGAGAGTGTGGACACCATGTGACTGCACAAGGGGCGCTGGCTGAGGGTCCTCACCTCCCAGCAAACCTGTGGGGTGGGTGTGTGGGTTGCTGTGAAGCTGAACCATGCTCACAGACAGGACCATTTCCACAGGGTGGACAGGGTGTGGCTGGGACGTCCCCTGTGGTGGCTGCAATCTCAGCATTTGGGATTCCTGAGGAGAAACCTTGTCTTTGGCAACAGAGGGAAAGATGTCAAATCACAATAAGGAGATTGGAAAGAGTTTCCGCTCTTCAAAAGGGTCTCTGTTTTCCATTCCCAGAAGAAAGAGGTTTCCTTTCTCTTTAGGATATTCAAACTCAGAAAGCATTAGAGAGACATCTAATTCTCAATACCATTTTTCTCCTTGGGATTTTCTCTACGGAAATGACTTCCGGTTTTTTACTGTTAGTATTGTGTTATAGCCTTCGTTTCAACGGTGTCATTTTAAAATTCTTTCTCTAAACATCTGAAGTTAAAATACGTTGATTCTCAGGTGATATTTGACATGGTATGAGGGGGGACGAAAAATCCCGTGGCTTTAGCTTTGGGAGGGTGGGCCCTTGTAGGACAGACTTTCCCTGCTGGCTGAGTGTTCTAGGAACCCACTGGCATCTGTGGGTCTGCTAGCATTGTTGTGAGAGGCTGCGTTCGGCTTCAGCGAATTTTTTGTGAAGATTCTTTCAAGGCATTTCCCCGTTTCATGGTGGGTGATTTACGAGCCCGCCTGGCCACACCACACTGAGAGTTGAGCAGTTTTTGACCCGAGCCAGTATGACCCCATGTCCCACCCTCCCTCGTCACCCCATCTTAACCCTGAGCGACTTTTCTTTGTTTTCCCAGTAAAAAAAAGAAAAGTCCCCAAAGGGAAACGTTCTGCTCACGTGGAAGAGGTGAAACTAGAAACGGCGGAAGCACTAAAAGGTGCCCAAATCGATGAGTTCAAAAACTGTTTTGAGCAGTGGGAAAAGTGTCTCCACAGATGCCTTGCATCAAGGAAAGGCCTTGAAGGCGACTGGAGTTTCAGCTTGTGAGAATAAACACACAGTTTTTATAAATGAATTCCAGGTTTTGGGGTTTTTTTGGTCCCTCCTGTATCGTTGGTTTGGAATGAGACACGGCCTTTGTTTTTAGTGAAAAGCACACTGAAACCGTTTTGAACAGAATCTTGGCACTGGCACGGCAGAATATTTCACCGGCGACGTCAACACGGCCGGACCGTGATCGGGGCAGGTGTTCTCCTGCCCTTTGTTCTTCAGCCTGGCCCGGCGACTCGCCTTACGGGGCCTGCTGTCTTCGGGAAGGCCAGAGCTCTGGTGGCTGGGGCGCACCAAGGGATTTTCCATTCCAGGCTCAGCTGCATTTCTAGCTTTTGCAAATAGATGGCACTTTTGGCTTACCCTAGAATGCTGCCGATCAGACCCGGCCCGGGAAAACACTGACAATGGTCTCTAAGCCAGAAATGCAGCAGTGACTGTTCCCGCAGAGGCTGGAGAAATTAAAATGAAGCCTCCCCGGAGACAGCAGTAACACACCTCTCTCTTAAACGCCAGAACTTTAAACACACAACCACCCCAGGTATGAAAAGTAGCACATTTAATTCTATTTTTTTATACTGGGGCATGGCAGGCTTTGATTGGGAAGAGCAAGAGAGGTCAGTGCAAGGAAAGTTTTATCTGCAGATAGTTTGTGTGGGTCTGTGTGTGTTTCAGTGACTATAATTTGCCGCCGAAGGCCCTTGGGAACACCTTGGTGTCCTATCCCCTTTCTCCCATTGGCACACGCGTGTGTGCAGCCATGCACACACACACACATGCACACACACGCACACAGAGGAGGCCCATGGACCCTCACGCCCACAGAGGGGAAAAAAATCAGGCTGTTGTCTTGCAAGTGTTACTTATCATATTAATTAAAATCTGGTGACATGATAACACCACCAGCTGTGTGGGAGAGCCAGAGAAATTAACAAACGTTTGATTTGTTGTGTTGCTAATGTAACACTCATTATACAGGTCATAGTAAAACAATACCTCAGCCAAAATATGCTAATGCGGCAGGGACTGTTGCAGTCGTGAAAATATCGGTGTTCGTTATAATCGGCAGAGCAGCACGGCACCTTTAAGAGAAGGTGGCATCTTTGAATCTAATAGCACAACTAAGTTTTTAAATACTAAGTCGTGAGGAGTAAAAGATGCCGGAAAACAACTATTTAAAAAAAAAAAACAATATGAGGAGAGAACGTATTTAAGTGAATCTGGGTACGGATAAAATAACTCTGTGGCTTAGGGTTTACAGTGGTTTCCTGAAGAGAAGAAACAGGGAATCCTATAAAACATTCATTCGCATATCGCAAATGCTGTTACGTGTTTTAGCATCATCAGATAGATTATAAAGCGGGGGTAGTTTAAGGTCGGGTTATGCTTAAGCAGAAAATGAAATTCATTGATTCAACCCGGAGGTTGTACATGCTTCTACTAGGAGTCAGTCTAAAGTGTTTTCAAAACCACCAAAAAACCAAAGAGTGTCTTATTAAGGGAGCTTGTCCTCAGCCCCTTCCCCCTCACTTCCACCCCAATCCTGCACTAAGACACAACCGCACACTTTCTCAAAACACTTGGCAAGCGTTTTGCGTCATGCTCGAGGCAGCGGCAGGACCCGTGTCCAGTGTCCACGGGGAAACAGGAATGCAGAGGCTCCCAGTGGCCTAATCCACATCCTGAACTTCCCAGAGATTCTCCCCAGCATTTTCTGCCTGCACGGTCACCAGATCCGGGATTTCTGCCGCCCCCAGGGTCCTTCCCGAGGAGAGGCCTTTTCAGGGCCGGCCTCTGTTTTCCAGCCTAGATGCAGTTCCGCTCCTGCCTCCTCCCTTGCTTCCCTTCTGGTGTTTTGATCCTGCTACCGAGATGGGTGTATGAAGTCGAGCATTTGTTTGACAACCTTGACAGCAGATTATGTAGATTGTGCCTGCGAGAACCCCAGTCGTTCAGAACGGAATTTCCAGCAAGCCGTGGCGATCAAAGATCAGATGGCAGGGTCCGCGGGGGCACCTCACCTTCCAGGTGGGAGCCCTTTGCAAAAAGGCGTACGGTCAGAAGGTGGGAGCCCAGGGAAGGAAGAGGCAAAGGACTCCATTCCGCAGCGTTGACAGCTGGGGGAAGGCTGGGACAGTCGAATCTGGGCGTCGTGTCTTTGGCTGGGCCGAGAAGCTCTCTCCCCGGGCTCGTCCTGCAGAAATGCAAACGCAGTCTGGCTGGGGAGGCCCTGCACCCACACCTGTGAATCACCTGAGGCTCTCGCCACAGATGGCTCTGGGCCTCTGCTTAGAGGAAGGGCAAGCCCCACCCCCAACCCCTGTGTGATGGCGGGCGGGGGACGCTGTTTTGTATCTGCCCCATTCAACAAGCAAAGGGCTGACCATTAAGTCAAAAGGGCACCTGGTGGGCCGAGGACTCCCTCGCTGGAGGCTGGGAGCCAAGCTCCTGACGGCGTGCTTTCAACCGTGTATTTGAGCTGTGCAGAGAGCAGCCCGTGTTAGTGATTAGACCCACATAAACAAACACGTCTACTTCTGAGAGAGCAAGCCGTGATTAGGTGCAGAATGCGATCCTGTGTACACAGCGGGGTCAGGACAGGGTGATTTTCAAGCCTGTTCAAACCGCCGCAGTGTGGAGAGGTTTGCTCACCGGAGAAACTTCCTTTTCTCTAAATCAGTGGCTTTAATTAAGCCTTCGTGACAGAACTGGCATTTCAACATACAAAGACGTTTAACTCTGACAGAAAAAAAAACAAAAACCAGTTTACTTCGCCTCGAATGGATTTTTTTCTGCTTTGAAGAGCTTTTTTCCCTTTTTTCTAAACATTAAATAATTAATGAGAGAGCGAAAGTCATACATGGAGATGATGATAAATGTTGTGGTCCTGGCTGCCAGGTACGTGCAAAGCAGGGGAAGAGTCCCAGGGCCTCGAGGCCGTTCCCTTCCAGCCCTGGCAAGCCAGCTTCTGCGTCAACTTCCCACCACACCAGGAGCTGGGCCATCCCCATCCCAGACCCAATGACGTTAGGGAGAACCAATTCAATAACAGAGATGGGCAGGGTCCGATTTGAATCTATTAAATAAATGCCTTTCGAATACCATTATATATATTACAGAAAACACTTAACGTTGATGAAAAGTCCAGGTGTATTATTCTATTAGGGTGAAATGATTGAACTGGAACTGCACCACTCGGGTGGCATTAGTAAAGGGTCCCAAAGTCTCTCTCCGTCCCAGCCCCCTTCTGCCCCAAGATAAAGCCCCCGACAGAGGACCCAGCTGGCCAGGGTCACTGGTCCAGGGTGAGGGCCCGCCCTGCAGGGCGACACAGCCTGATCCGTCCAAGTTCAGGTGGACGTCTCTGTGTGTGTGAAAGCCAGCGGCTGGCTCTGAGGCTCTTCTCTTAAAAAACAATCACCCCCACCCCATTGGGGGAGGTGGAGGCCGGGCGGCCTGTTCCTGTCTTTCCCTCTCTGCACCTGCTACGAGCACTTTTCTCAAAGCACCAGTGTCAGAAGCAGGCAGTGCAGCGGGGCCACCCCGAAGGAGCCAACCCGGGCTCATTTCTGCCAAGTCCCGGGACACGTGGACGCCATCCTGGTGGACCGTGCAGGGCCACGGGGAGCGGTCCTACCCTGCACTGGCTTCACAGGCTTTCTGCACCTCAGGAAGAAAAACAGCCTCAGAGGGGTGCGAATGCCGCCCGCGAAGGCCTGGCTTTTATTGTTGCTGCTGTTTTTTGTCCCCCCCCTTTATCCAACACTTCCTTCAGCCCTTCAAGGTCTCCCTCTTTGACTCAGCTCTGCTAATTGGTGAGGAGACCACCCAGTCTTTCAAGGGCACTCCCCTGCCCCCACCTCTGTGTTCCCGGAGGCTCTCAGAACGCGTCTTTGAGATCGGGTGACTGTCCCCCCTTCTAATTACATTAATCTGCGTCATTGTGCTCGCGTACACTCTAATTATTCTTTGCACAAGACTCCAAACAGTTCATTCTCACCACACGGTGGATTTTGCTGCGGTGTGCAGCCTCCTTCAAGAACTAGGGAAACTCTTCTGTGAAGACAGACCGTATTTCTCACGCCTTTCTTTACCCTGGCCAGGGTCACGGGGAGCGCACCTCGTGGCCGCCTGGAAGCCACCACGCACGGGTGACTCGGAGGTAGCGTCATACTCAGCTTGGTTCCAGCTTCCTGCTGGAATAACGACATACCTGTGACCAAGACCGAGGCCCACGGCCTCTTCTGCATACAAGAAATATAAATCTCGGGCAATTAGCTGGGAAGGCTGTTCTTGGGATTTTCCCTCGCTTAGAAGTGACAAACACCTCTGACCCTGGCCGCTTCCTGGGCCAGGGCAACTCTCCTGTTCTGGACAGACCCCTGTTTGGAGAGGGGATTCAAGTAAGCATCACTCCAGTCCCTCGCTCCCGAGCCTGGCAACATGGCATTTGTATATGACTTATCCTCTCTAATTTTCCACAAATACCGGGAAGGGTATGGTATAGGGAAAAGAAATTCAAAACACACCATTTGGATTTTAAGGGCAGTCTTGGAAAAAGAGCCATTTTCACATATCAACACTTTTGGGTGTGATCCGTGAAACATTTTGATATGATTTAGCAAAAACGATTTTTTCATTGGGCACGATAGGCCTCTCACCGACCCGTCTGCCTCTGTAAAGAATGCAAAAGGCATCCCATTGAGGATAAATTCAATGCAAAAAGAGAAGCCCTCGTTCATGCCGCGTGATGGTCAAAAATTGAGATGCGCGGAAGTCCTGAGACACAGTAAGCCAGTTCCCTCAGCAATCAGGCGCGGCGGCTGGGTTTGCAGAGCTGGCCTCCTGGATGCGATTTCTTTCCACCTTTAGAGGGGAGTGGCATCTGTTCTGCTCGGCCCAACAATCACGGGGGAGGAGGGACTGGAGGCCTGAATACACTGCAAAGTGATTTTCCCCAGTTTGACCACAGTTTGTGTTTCCAAACTGAAGTGGGGTAGATGGGTCTGTTCTGATCAAAAGAAATGCCCCTTTTCACCCAGGATGAATAGAGACCAGAGGAGATGGTGGCTCTGTCCCCTCCAGGAGGATGTCTAGACCTCTATTGTGGGTGCAGACCTGGAGGCAAGTGGGACTCCCAGCACGGGCCAGGTGGGTGTCAGGGTTCCGTGGCAATGGCCTTGTGGGGGGCTGCGGCTTTGCTATGAAGCCATCTGGGGACAGGTGTGTAAGGTCCACCGAGGACACGCGTCGCCTGCAGCACAGCCCCTTTGGAAGCTGTTTGAGCCCCAGAACTGAAACTTAAAACATGCGACATGGCAGTAGGTTATTAAGATAATACTGCTTTATCTCATTCGATCTCATTCCCACTCATAATTTCCCTTTAAAACTCGAGATCGCAGAGTCTTGGGGGCCCAGAGACTCATCTGTCACTGGTTTCCCGGAGGTGCCCAGCAGGGTGGGAATCTGGATTTGGGGTGCAGCCTCTCCTCTGGGCTCAGGGCTCTCCTTCCCCTTCCTCCACCACGGTCATCACCGTCGTCATCAGCCCTCTGAGGATGGCAGCTTTCTGAAAACTCCGTGACAGCTTACTCTGTGTAAGGGAGGGTGTTGCACTCCCATGTCTGCACCAAGGCTGCCTTACAAGGCCAGGGCGGGACCGGCCCTGGGTCTCGGTTCTGGCTCTGAGCACCTCCCTCTCAGACCCGCAGCTTTCGGCTTGCTGCCCACCATGGCCAGTCACAGCAGTGACCTCTGGGATGACAGCTGGGGGCTGGAGGCTCAGTGCAGATCTTGGTGGGGCCGGGGCAGGGAGGGGGAGTGTCTGGACCTCGTCCAGGGGGGTTTCCGCCCGGACCCCTCATGAGGACCACACTGCTGCCTGTGGGCATTTCGCCTTTTTGGGCGCCTTCTCCAGGTCCCCGCTGCACAGGAGAAACCCAAGGCTCAACTGGAAACAAGCTTTTAAAAATTATAATCTTTAATAAAATTTGGGTTTGAATTTGAATATAGCAAAATGGATGAAATACCGCAAGATTAACATTTTGGCTGGTCGGCCCCTAGCAGGCGCCTGGGACGAGAGGGCTGAGGGGCGGGCCAGTGTGGGATACCCTCTCGAGTTTGGAGGGTCCACTCACCAGCCCGTTGGCCCAAGACAATGGAGCTGGCTCCTAGTGGAGACTTCTTAATTTTTGTGGAAAACTGAATTTCCTCACTGGCCTCAACTGGACAAAATTAGCACCGGAGAAAAGCTGGGATGACTCGGAACACTTGGCTGCCGTGGGATTGTTTCCCTGCATTTTCAGGAGGTGTAAAGTGGGGAGTGGGAAGGAAAACACGTCTGTTTCTCTTTGGGAGCAGGGACAGAAGCAAGATAATTCACGCAAGGTTATTAAGCCAGGCTGGGCGCAGTGGCTCACGCCTGTAATCGCAGTGTTTTGGGAGGCCAAGGTCGGGGAATTGGTTAAGGCCAGGAGTTCGAGACCAGCCTGTGCAACACAGACCTCATCTTATCTCAGCCAAAAACTTAAGAGATACTGAGCCAGGTTTGGTGGTGTACCTGTAGTCCCAGCTACCTGGGAGGCTGAGATGGGAGGATATCTTGAGCCCAGGAGTTGGAGGCTGCCGAGAGCCACGATCGCACCCCAGCCTGGGTGGCAGAGCCAGTCCCCACCTCTAAACAAACAGAAAAAGATGATTAAGCCAAAGGGATGCACAGAAACTGCAGGTATTGGACAAGCAGGAAAGGGCGGACTAAACAGGGAAGAAAAAATGATTCCGAGGAAACAAAGAGCCCCAATCCGTTCACAGTCCCTCAGTCAGGCTAAAATATGCTCCTGTGGCCCTCCCGACAGACGTGTTCGGTTTGCCAGACTCCACGGGCTGCGGAGCATCGGGGCAGACAGCCCGCCGGGACCCACTCGACACGTGTCTTCACAGGCGGGGAACTGGGAAAAGATGAACCGCCTTTTGGTGCCTGAGGCCTGAAGTCCCTGATCCACTCATTTATGTATGTTTCCCCCTGAAAAATGTAACTTTTAAATAACAGCATGTTTATCCACTTGATTGGGATTTCTAGTGCTGACCTCCAATTTAGAAGACCGCCCGGCGGTGATCAGGCACCTGAGTGCCGTGGTAATTAAATTGGCTTCTCCTCCAGCGGTGCTTAATGGAACGTGGAGTCCGTCTCAGCTGCCCGGGACATGCGTGACTGGGTGTGCGGAGTCACGGTTCCTACAGCTCGGTGGTTCTCCATGGGCACGCGGGAGTGGTGGTGCCTTCTTGGGGGTGCTGGGGACACCCACGGGGGCCACTCGGGGGCTGGGAGGCCTGGGACGTCTCCCCCCGGAGACCTGTGAGGATGAAACCACGACTTTCCTCTCTTCTCTAAGTTCCCAGCTGAGAGGCCCGGGGAATTGCCGAGAAGAACTCACCAGATGGGTCTTTCTCCTCTGCTCCCCGTATGCTGAAGCTTGTTTTTCAGCCGGACTTAGGCATAACATCAAGTGACAGGTAAGAAGGACATCAAGGTGTTCATTGACCCTGCAAAGCTGTCTCTTGGGGACTCCTGGACTCTGGCAGCTTGCAAGACGCTTACCTGTCCTCTCTGAGGTCGGCCACGTATGGGATTCCTTTACCCACCAAGAAACTTGGAGTTTTTCCACCCCCTTATCTCCACGGGACATCACTTCTACGGGTTTCCAAAATTCCCTAGATAGAACCCACAGTTTGCCAGTCAGGAGGTCTTTGGATTCACCCATGGCCTGCAAGCTTCTGCTTGGTGATGGCCCAACTTCCCCGGGGCAAACCGTGAAAACCTCGCATGTATTTATGGTTTGATGTGACTTCTACCTCCCTGAAATGCACATCACCAGACTGTCCTTCGGTCCCCCGACATGTGCTCCCCAGACCCCCTGGGCTGCGTCCCGGGCCTGTCACTCATGTTTGGCTCAGCATAGACCTTTTCGAGCATATTTGGCTGAACTTGGATCTCTGTCTGTCAGCTGTCCCTCTGCCACTGCTGCACACCCTCTGGCCATGCCAAGCTCCCGTGGCAGACAGAGTCAGCCTCGTCCTCAGGCAATGTCCATCTCAGAGAGGACGGGACAACTCGTGTAGGACGCCGAGGCACAGGGTGTCGTGCGCTTGATGTGTCTGACGGGAGGTGGCCCACGCAGGGACCGCGGGATGGAAGAGCCCATGAAGGCGAGCTGGCCGGGCCCAAGGCTGTAATCAGGGTCTTGGATTTCACCCTGAGAATGGCGCATTTTGGGACAGAGCGACAAGGGCAGGCGGGCCCTTCTTAGCCTTTTAAAGAGATCGTTTAGCTCGGTTGCTGGGATTGACGTGGAGGAGGCCGTCTCTTCAGGCAAAAGCTGTCCTGGGTGGGTTGAGTCCCAAGCCTTTCTCAGGGCGTGATGTTGCACTCAAGGATCAAAGCAGACTCTTCACCGCACCTGCATCCACCGTCAGTCTCTAGGGAAGCCAGGCTGCTTCTAAATTTCCATGCATGTTCCAGTCCCCTGGGCATCTTGTCAAATTGCAGATTTCAATTCAGGAAATTGGGTGAGGCCTGGGATCCTGCATTTCTAACAAGCTCCCAGGTGACCCCGATGCTGCTGGGTCAGGGCCTGGGTGAGGAGGGAGCCCTGTGCCCGCCTGGCACCCTGGAGCCCGTCATTTGTGGCAGGGGTTCTCACAACCATGCAGGAAACTTAGGACGGAAATGACGTCTCAGGGGCCAGGGGTCTGCGGGTCCAGGCTTCAGCTGCTCCTCACATGAGGAGGACTGAGGATGCGGGTGAGTGGGTTGGCTGTGTCTTCCCTAACCTGCTGTGGACACGGGTTGCTCTGAAGTCACCGCTTCCCATGGTCTCCTCATCAGTGGTGTCTCCAGGCGGCAGAATGCTGGTGAAATGCGTTTCCTTGGCGTCCCTTGGCGGTTCCCAGCAGAAGCTTGAGGAATCTCTGCCTGGTCATTGCTTCCACAGATGATGGCCGTGCCACCTGTCTTGGGAGAAGGCAGGGTGCGGTGACCTGTTTCGAGCTTGACACCGCGTGGTTGTCTTGCACTAGAAAGACTAAGGTCAGCAACCGTATTTTGCTCTGCTCTTTGGAGATGTCTACAAAGGCTGGCTCTCTCTTCTAGTTCTCTGTCGACCGAGGAATTATTTGTTTTGCTTTGTTTCAGTGTTAGTGTTTGTGTCATCGTTTTCTTATCTTTAACTTATTTTTAGAGACAGTCTCGCACTGTTGTTGACTCTATTCAAGTGCAGTAGCACGATCCCAGCTCACAGCAGCCTCAAACTCCTGGGTTCAAGCAGTCCTCTTGCCTCAGCCTCCTGAATAGCTAGGGCGACAATGTGAGACACCATGCTCTGCTCATTTTTACATATTCATTTTATTTTTAATTTTTGTAGGACAAGGTCTCACTATGTTGCCCGGGCTGGACTCGAATGCCTGGTCTCAAGCAGTCCTCCTGCCTTGGTCTCCCAGAGTACTGGGTTTACGGGTGTGAGCCAGACTAAATGTTTTTAAAGGAACAAAACAGTATTAACTCTAAGATTAAATAAAATGTGTGACATAATCTGGAGCGTTAGTACTCAGTGTTCAAAATAAATTCAGCCCATTCTATTTATGATACTTTCAGGAATACCTAGAGAGGGCAGATTTGGTTTGAGAATAGAACATGTGCATACTTTTGTGCATATGCATGTGTGTTTGGGCATGCATGCATGTCCATGTTTGTCTGCACATGCACACATGTTTGTATGTGCATGTGTCCATGGGTGCATGTGTGCACACACGTGTGTGTTTGTGCGTGCGTGTACATGTGGATGAAGAAATAACAGAGGATCCATGTTGAGGTTATGCGGTGTGTGTGGTCATTGTTTAGTGTCCTCTCAGGGAGCCCCACCTACTTTGAGGGTGTCCTGTCAGACACCCAGAGACAGGTCACTGCCAAGCGCTGTCAGAGGTCAGCATCCGGTGGAGGCGGGGCGGCCCGCAGGGAACGAGACTCAAGGCCAGCTCAGCAGGGGGACAGCCGGCCGGTCTCTCCCACTCCGTCTGCAGAGGCCGTGTGCCCAGCCCTCAGTGTGACGCTGCCGGTGACGTGGGTGCACTTGCAAGGGCAGTGTTCTCACTCTGGTCAAAAGGCCGCATGGCCTCCACTCACCAGCTGACCGCGAGGGGAGGCGCTGGCATGTGGCCGGGTTCTCTGGGACCCTCCCCTGACCTGGAGCAGAGAGGTAGATGGGGACAGCTTCTCAGAATAACCTGAGTGCGGCCTGCAGTCGGGGAGCAGGGCGAGTCTGAGAATCAGAAAGCGCCAGGTTCATAAAACAATCACTGCTCTTCTTTCTCTGGAATGGGAGCCAGAACCGAGTCTTCCTGCAAATGACATGCATAGAATTTCATGATGAAATATCCTGGGCAGCCGAGCAAAAGAGACACCACCATGCGACCAACACCGGACCTCGTCACAGAACTTCACAAGGAGACGCAAGAGACACCGTCTCTCCCAGAGCCCACCCCCAGCCAAGGGGCGACCACCCTCCTACTCGGTTGTTCAGAACATCGATACACAGAGTACGAATCTGCCATTTAGAAGCATTTCACACATAGCAGCTGGCTGTATCCATAGTTTTGTGTTTCCGGGTGGGAGGGCTCGACGCTGGGTCTTGAAGACTTACTCGTGACAGCCTGCCACGCACTGTCACCGCTGTGTCGGATTCCATCCTATGAGGTGCAGCGCCTCGGCCACCCTGGTCTTCTTGAGGGACACACGGGAGCTTTCACCCTCGTTCCCCTCAGCAGCATTGCAACGAGTTGTGTGTGCGTGTCTCCGCAGGCACGAACACAGGCGAGAATCTCTGGGTATAGAAGAGACAAGAGGAGCTACCAGGTCTTAAGCTGTCCCGCCTCTGCTTCCCCAGACACTCTGAATCACTGAGGTCACTTGACCTTGTATCCTAGAGCGGGCGTCACGTCCTTTCCGGAACTTTCTGCACTTTTTACTGTCCAAGGGAGCCCCGGCAGGCAGGGGCGTGTCTCCCTCTCTCACCCACCGCAGACCCCAGACGTTGCGTCCCGATCTGCACTGATATGGGCAGGGCTCGCGGAAAACCCCCGACTCAAAAGCCAGCACAATGTTCAAGACCTCAGAGGCTCTGGCTCTCTCTTCCAAAACGGTTCAGGCAGGAAAAAAACGAAGGGCAGCCTGCAAGTGAGGGTTGTCCTCACTCAAACCACAACCGTCTAGGGAAACTCTGAGGGCGATTTCCCCGGCAGCGTCCACTGGAGTCTCGGCCACAGGGTGAACGTGGAGGGAGCCCTCAGACTCAGAAGCCTCAGGGTGAGAGTCTCAAGTTACTTTCTCCAGTGGCCCTCCCAGTCCAAGTCCCACCCTCAGGTTCACAGAAAGCTTCCCACAGAGCTCTCAGCTGGAGCCAGGAGGCACCCCTGAGGGCTCAACAAGCGAGCACCGTTTGTATGTAGCATCCATTGAGCACTTTTGCATGCCTGGCTCTGGTTATCATTGAGCATCTTTTGTAGGTCCAGCTTTAGTGTTCATTGAGCACCTTTTGTATGCCCGGCTTTGGGGTTCATGGAGTACCCTTAGAATACCTGACTTGGCATTCATTGAATACCTGTTGCCTGCCTGGCTTTAGCATTTATTGAGCACTTTTGTATGCCTGGCTCTGGTTATCACTGAGCATCTTTTGTAGGTCCAGCTTTAGTGTTCATTGAGCACCTTTTGTATGCCCGGCTTTGGGGTTCATGGAGTACCCTTAGTATACTTGACTTGGCATCATTGAATACCTTTTGCATGCCTGGCTTTAGCATTCATTGAGCACTTCTGTATATCCAACTCCAGGGTTCATTGAACATCTTTTGCATGCCTGGTTTCAGTGTTCATTGAGCACCTTTTGTATGCTGGCTTTAGCGTGTATTGAACACTTTTGTGTGTCTGGCTGTAGCATTCATTGAGCACTTGTGCATACTCAACTTCAGTGTTCATTGAGCACATTTTGTATGCCTGGCTTTGGCGTAAATTAGCACCTTTGGCATGTCCGGCTTTAGCATTCATTGAGCACTTTCTGTATGCCCGCTTTGGTAGGCCGGAAGCTTGAAGGCGAAGTCTCTTCCCTGAGGACCTCAGTTCCCGTTGGGAGAGGAGTAAGACCCTGGGGACTTGGTTGTCCAAAGGCCACTGTCTTCAGGGAACAGAGGGCAGAGGCTGGAGGGGGTGGAGGGCCGTTCCAGTGAGCTAGCCCCGGCCTCCAGGAAGAGGCGAAAGCCCCCATGTGGTGGGACATGGGTGGGGCAGGCTGGGAAGGGCTGGGGCCTGGCCTGCCTGAGCCAAGGCCTCGTTGGGACGCCCTAAAGATGAGGGTGGCTCCATACGGGGAAGGAGAGGGGATGGCGGTGGCTTCCTGCCTGACACTGACCTTTTGGGGGAAGCTGCTGACTTTTGCTGTCACGGTGCCACACCCAGAATGAGTGATGAGGTCCACACCCTCCCCTCCGCCCTGGTGGACCTCTGTGGCTTCCGGGGACCACAGAGTGCGGTGGCGGGACAGTGGCTCCCTTGTATCTGTGGGCGTACGCTCCAAGGCCCCCCAGCGGGTGCCGGGAACCGCAGATAGCACCGAGCCTGAGGTGCGCTGTGAGTTTTCAGTCCAGACAGTGTGACTCCACCAGAAAAAGGAAGGCCTCGCGCCCCGAGAGGGACCGAGAGGGGTAGCTCAGGATTCCATCCCACCACTCAGAGCTGAGCTCAATTTAAACGGCATAGATTGCCTAGAACTTTCCACCCGATACTTTTGGACTGAGGGTGCCCGGGGCGACTGACACCGTGGCAGGGGAGACCGAGGCTGAAGGGCACGACTGTAGCTGCCTGGACAGCCGAGGACGTGCCGTGGCAACGCCTCCGTGTCTGCGCTGTCCTTGCAGGAGACTTGTTCCCAGAGCCCGGTCATGTGCTGTAGGGAGTGTGGCAGGATGCGGCAAAGGCTCAGATATATTTCTTGTATGATCGAGTGAATAAACACAGAAACACAGGTAGCTGGTTCGAGATCAGCAGTTGGCCTCATGGCAACCACCTGGGAGAACTCCCACAGCGGCAGGCGAGGGGTTAATAGCCGTTAAAGGTATTTCCTTTTGAAAGGCAAGTTGCAACTTTAAAGACCCACCAGGCGCCGGGCAGGTTTGGTTTAAGAAAGGCCAAATGGCCCAGAGACTGGTCATTTCATGGAAATGGAAAAGAGTCTTATCTAAAACCCCCCTTCTGAAGTTGATGGTTTACAAGACTGCGGTTCCTGGAAACCATTTGTTCTTTGAAAAATCTGATTTTGCTGAGTACAGCCTTGTAAGATTCCAAAGGAAGTATGTAATCACTCAACACGACCCCCTCCCTTACCTAAACAAGGGTATAAGACCCCACTTGTTCTGTTCTGGGGCACTTGATTTGGACACATTAGATTCTCGGGCCCGCTGGGTTGGCCAGCGTAATAAAGTGCCACTTCCTATAATTGTCTTGGTGTCACGATCTCTCTATTATTTCTGCGACAGGGAGCCCACGCTGAGTGCGGACAGGCCACGTGGGCAGCCCTGAGGCCCGTGGCTCTCTGTCCCGCTGAGCTCCACCATGCTCGTGTGCGGCTGGACTGGCTTCAAGGGACGCCCCCACCCCACGCCGTCTCTGTCGAGTTGCCCCAGCTAAGGCCACGCAGAGCCAACATGCGCCATCCGCCATTCCTGCCCACGTGATAAGCTTCCCAGCCAGGAGAGTGGCTGCTGTGCTCGGCCAGGGCATTTCGGGTGGCTTAGTCCGCAGCAGCCCTGCGCAGCACCCTTCAGCACCCCGCGTGGGCCACTTTGCACCTCTGCTTCCCTGCCTCGCGGTGGAGGAGGCGTCCCTCTTGGGGAGCCTGTCTCATGGGTGGCCGCTGTTCTGTTGACTTGGTCACAGGACCGGGAAAGGTGGGGTGCCGGCTGCCACGTGGAAGGTGTGGGAGGCGTAGTCGGGCCAGGGAGAAGGGTGAGATCTGCGACGCGCGGCTGGGGAGAGTCATTTCGAGAAGAGGGTGGATGGGGCCATCGGTAAAGGTCACGCCCTCCTGCGGACACACAGGTTGTGGGGTGAGCCGGCCGCCTGCACGTGGTCTTGCCTGGGCCTCTCCGGAGCCAGGCAAGGGCAGGTCCCGGCGTGCAGCCTCTTCAGTTGCCAAGTTTCTCGTGGGCGGCACGTGTGAGCGCAGTGTGAACCTGTTAGGGCCGCCGCCCCCTCTGGTCTCCCAGTCGTGTGGGGCCCACGGGGAGGAGCATCTCCGTGGCACCAGCCAGCCATGCCCTGTCCTCTGTCCCTCCTGGTCTCTCCAGAGCTGGCTCTCTGCCTTGGTGTTTTCTCTGGCTGCTCTGTCGGCTTCTGTGGCTGAAGTCAGGAACTTACCTGGCAGGCAGATGGGCACAACTCCTAAGACCCACGTGGCTTGTGGGACCCTTGGAAGTGTCTTTATTTTGAAGGGATGTGGTGGCTCATGCCTGTGACTCCAGCACTTTGGGAGGCCAAGGCAGGAGGATCACTTGAGGCTGGACGTTTAAGACTAGCCTGGGCAATATAGTGAGACCCCACCTCTACAAAATAATTTAAAAATTGTTTTACAGGTGTGGTGACACACACCTGTAGTTCCAGCTACTCAGGAGGCTGAGATGGGAGGCTCACGAAAGCCCAGGAGGCTGAGGATGCTGTGAGCTATGATTGCACCACTGCACTGCAGCCTGGGCAACAGAGTGAGACCCCAACTCAAAGAAAAAATAAAAAATAAACGTCTTAGTTTCTTTTAAAATCGGAAGAAAAAATATGCTTTTAGATTAAAAGAAATATTTTAATATTTAATACTATGTTCACTTTTACACCAAGACAGCCACGAAATATGATTTTTAATGGTTGTTAGTTGAGGCGTGCACGGTGCCTGAGACCCTGGACATTCGGCGGCCCTGGCTGGAGTCCCTGGTCCCGGTTCCTCACGCCCCTCTGCTGGCCTCATCCACTGAAGAGAGGCTCTTGGCACTTCTGCACCCCGCGGAGGGCTCCTTCAGAGGGAAGCCACTGAGCGTTGGCGACTCCATGGGGCCTTGTGCCTCGAGCCTTTTCCGAGGCCTGTCCCAGATGTGTGGGCTGCTGGGTGTGCGGGTTTCTCTAGGAAGCTTCCATGGCTTTCTAGATTTTTCTGAGCACTCCGGCCACCCTGTGTCGCTGTTCACTGCTCCTCTACTTCTCCGCTCCTGTTTCCACGAGAGTTTTCTCATTTCTACAAGAGAAACACCAGTCACATGTCTCTTCCTCTCTGCGTCCCGAGACCCTTTCAAGAATGCGACTCTCATTCTGTCTATCCGGCTTAAAATCCTATCCCTTCTAGGCCAGATGTGGTGGCTCACGCCGGTAATCCCAACGCTTTGGGAAGCTGAGGTGGGAGGATCGCCGGAGACCAATTTGGGAACCCAGTGAGAACTCGACTCTATAAAACCAATAAATTAGGCAGGTGTGGTGGCGCATGCCTGTAGTCCCGGCTTCTCTGGGGGCTGAGACAAGAGGATCACCTGAGTCTGGGAGGGTGCGGCGGCAGCGAGCTGTGATTGTGCCCCTGCACTCCAGCCTGGGGGACAGAGGGAGACCCCGACTCAAAAGAGAAACCCAAAAGCCATACCCCTTCCATCCTCTGTGGGACGGCGTCTGAGTTTCTTATGTCTCCGAGCCTGTCCCTGTCTCTTTTCCGCGTCACGCCTTCAAACGTCCCGACCTGTCCCCTGTGCTCCAGGTGGGCCAGGTCGCCCGGGATTCCCCAGCCACACCGCTGCGTTCTCACGCCACGGAGCCTCCACTCCGCTCCTGCCAGGCCCGTCATCCCAGTGTGGGCCTGGAAGTCACCCCGTGCCAGCCCCACTTCCGTCTGCCAGGAGCACGCCCAACCCTCGACACTCACCCGGGGTGGGAGCTCTTCGGTCCTCCCGCTGCACCACGGGGGCCTTTGCTTGCCCGACACGCCCCCTGCGGCTTCCGGGCCACACCCCACAGAGCAGTCCTTCCTTCCTGTCCTTCCCACGTGGCTCTGTATCCCTGTGTGGCGAATGGGTGAGTGAATGAATGAATGAGGGAACTGAGGCTTTGTGGCCACAGCGCTTTGTGTTCCCAGACAGGACGCACCTGCCTCCCCCCACCCGCCCCTGTCCTCCGCACCCCACCTCCCTTCCAGACCAGCACGAAGGATGCCCGACCGCGTCTTCACGCGTCGCCCGGCAAGTTGGCCAGGCCGTCGCCCCGGCAGGGCTCCCGGCGTCTGCAGGGCCGGGCTCGTCAACGGAGGTGCTTGACAGGGACTCGCGGGGGCACAGCTCTCCCAGCCAAACCTCTCCCAGCCGCAGAGCGCGGCCTGGAGTAATAAAACGTTATTGACTTTTGTTGAGAACACCCATCAGCCGCATCGATCCGAAAAGTAAGTGCCGGCCGAGGTAGCGCGGCAGTCAATACTTCGCCTTGAAGGACAACACGCTTTGATGGCTCCAGAAATATGTGTTTTTCCACACCTCTTGGCTGTCTTCATTTGCGATCCCGAGAAATGGCTTGTGAACTCAGGAGCCCGCGTGCGAGTTGTCACTTTTGTGCTTAAATACCCTGCAGCCGCGACGTTCGTTCATTCTCTCCCCCGGCCCTCCGGAGGACACCCGCGCTCGCCGGGCTGGGCGTGTGTGCTGCCCGCTTTTGCTATTGAAGGAAAGCCAAATATTTGATCCACACATGTATTTCTTTCTTTCTTTTTTTTTTTTTGAGTTGGAGTCTCACTCGGTCGCCTAGATTGGAGTACAGTGACTGCTCCCGGCCACCGCAGCCTCGTCTGCTGGGCTCCGG